>NC_069499.1:1404373835-1404608935 GCF_027579735.1 Bombina bombina | reverse complement strand
TGTAAATATTTTAAAAAAAAACTTTTTTGACTGTGAAACATCAGTCTGCTAGTGGAATCTAATTGCAGTTGCCTGCTTGCCAGTGTGTGTGCCAGGCCCACTTGCCAAGTTAGTGCCACCACTCATATTTGTTGTAACACTAGTGTAAATATTTAAAAAAAAAAAAACCTTTTTGACTGTGAAACATCAGTCTGCCAGTGTAATCTAATTGCAGTTGCCTGCCTGCCAGTGTGTGTGCCAGGCCCACTTGCCAACTAGTGCCACCAATCATATTTGTTATAACAGTAGTGTAAATATTTTTTAAAAAAACTTTTTTGACTGTGAAACATCAGTCTGCTAGTGTAATCTAATTGCAGTTGCCTGCCTGCCAGCGTGTGTGCCAGGCCCACTTGCCAAGTTAGTGCCACCACTCATATTTGTTGTAACAGTAGTGTAAATATTTAAAAAAAAACTTTTTTGACTGTGAAACATCAGTCTGCTAGTGTAATCTAATTGCAGTTGCCTGCCTGCCAGCGTGTGTGCCAGGCCCCACTTGCCAAGTTAGTGCCACCACTCATATTTGTTATAACAGTAGTGTAAATATTTAAAAAAAAAACTTTTTTGACTGTGAAACATCAGTCTGCTAGTGTAATCTAATTGCAGTTGCCTGCCTGCCAGCGTGTGTGCCAGGCCCACTTGCCAAGTTAGTGCCACCACTCATATTTGTTGTAACAGTAGTGTAAATATTTTAAAAAAAAAACCTTTTTGACTGTGAAACATCAGTCTGCTAGTGTAATCTAATTGCAGTTGCCTGCCTGCCAGCGTGTGTGCCAGGCCCACTTGCCAACTAGTGCCACCAATCATATTTGTTATAACAGTAGTGTAAATATTTAAAAAAAAAACTTTTTTGACTGTGAAACATCAGTCTGCTAGTGTAATCTAATTGCAGTTGCCTTCCTGCCAGCATGTGTGCCAGGCCTACTTGCCAAGTTAGTGCCACCACTCATATTTGTTTGTAACAGTAGTGTAAATATTTAAAAAAAAAACTTTTTTGACTGTGAAACATCAGTCTGCTAGTGTAATCTAATTGCAGTTGCCTGCCTGCCAGCGTGTGTGCCAGGCCCACTTGCCAAGTTAGTGCCACCACTCATATTTGTTGTAATAGTAGTGTAAATATTAAAAAAAAAACTTTTTTGACTGTGAAACATCAGTCTGCTAGTGTAATCTAATTGCAGTTGCCTGCCTGCCAGCGTGTGTGCCAGGCCCACTTGCCAACTAGTGCCACCAATCATATTTGTTATAACAGTAGTGTAAATATTTAAAAAAAAACTTTTTTGACTGTGAAACATCAGTCTGCTAGTGTAATCTAATTGCAGTTGCCTGCCAGCGTGTGTGCCAGGCCTACTTGCCAAGTTAGTGCCACCACTCATATTTGTTTGTAACAGTAGTGTAAATATTTAAAAAAATACTTTTTTGACTGTGAAACATCAGTCTGCTACTGTAATCTAATTGCAGTTGCCTGCCAGCGTGTGTGCCAGGCCCACTTGCCAACTAGTGCCACCACTCATATTTGTTGTAACAGTAGTGTAAATATTTTTTTTTTTTACGAAATAATTTTTTTATTGAGAAAAAGGTAACACATTCCATGACAATTATGGTATATATATAAATGTAACAGGACAATTCTTATTATACAAAGAATACAGTAACGTCATGGCAGACCATTCTCTTCACACAGGTCCACCATTTCATGCTTAATGTTTTATGTTATTGTCATATTATAATTCGTCAAGGACACAAAAAAGAAACATCACCTCAGATAGAGCAGTCTAAAGAAATAAACATTAAAAGATGCTATACTTTTCCTCTTGTTTGCAAATTTTTCATAATTAGATATTAGAAAGAAAGTAGAGAAGAATAGGAAAAAGTAGAAAGAAGAATAGAAGGGAATCTCCCAGTTAAGGAAGGGGGAAATAAAAGGTTGAGAGCCCGTGTCACTAGTGGGTATCCGCACTCTCTGTTGTATCCTCCATTACCTGAATGCTACGTCTGTTTCTCATTCGTTGAGTATCTATCCAAACTATCCAGTCCTCCCATATCTGGAGAAACTCTGTTCTGGTGTTAAGTAGGGTAGAAGAAATGTCTGCCATTTGATAATAATATTTAAGTTTATTTATTATGATATTAAAACTAGGTACTGAAGACTTCCAGAACCTTGCTATTGAGGTCTTGACAGCTGTGCAGACCATTCCTACTAACTTTGATTTAGCTTTGGTAAGACCCTCAATCGGGAAATGCAGCAAAGCCTGTTCTCTATTCAGTGTAATTTGTCTATTTAATATGTCAGATAGGAGGTTATTGGTTTGTAACCAAATTTTCTGCGCCTCCACACAAGACCACCACATATGTGTGTAAGACCCAACCTCTCCGCATCCTCTATAGCAGGACCTAGGGGTTTTGTCTGTCCACTGTATTCTGCTGGGATGTAGGTACCACCTATACGCTACTTTAATGTAATTTTCTTTTAGATTGGCACTAATAGAACACGCCTGTCCTTTTTGTAGGATTTCAACCCATTCTGGAGGCTCTTTTACAAACTGTCCTTCCCCTTCCCATTTTACCATAAAATGTAGTTTGTCTGCTGTGCTATTGTTATTTAATAGGTTATATAAAATCGATATAGCTCCTTTAGTTCTAGTTGCAGATATGCATATCTTTTCAAAGGGGGAGTGTGCTGAGTGTGAAGGTGGTCTACCTATTTCCTTAGTTCTAGATTTCAGTTGCATATAGTGGAGCCAGGAGCCCGGCAATATCGGTTGGATAGAATTATATTCCTCAAATGATATGAGTGTGGAGTTCTTCATAATATCAGCTATTCGGTATAGTCCTTTGTTAGCCCATATGTTGCTTACTGCTTTTGGAACCTGAACAAATGGCAAATTTAACGGTGTTGCTAAAGAGCTAGCTGTATGTAGTTTGTATTTTCCCTGTAGTGTGTCCCATATTCTAATAGAGTGTGCTATGGAGAGGTAATTGGACCAATTCGATGGTCTATCTCGTTTAGGTGTCCACAAAATCTGATAGATTGGGTATAATTGTAACATGTCACTTTCTAATTTTACCCACTTTATGTCGTTCCCTCCAGTATTCCAGAGTGAAGTTTGTGCTAGTCTGGCAGCCCAAAAGTACTTTTGTAGATCTGGTACTCCCAGACCTCCTCGGTCTTTACCGTGGAGCAATGTTTTCTTATTGATTCTAGCCTTTTTATTAACCCAAACAAATCTTAACATGTTTCTCTGCATATCCAGTAAATCCTCTTGGGGAACAGTAATAGGCAATGCCCTGAAGAGATAGAGCAGCTTTGGCAATATTATCATTTTTGTGATTACTATTTTACCATAAAAAGATACTTTGTAAGTAGACCAAGTTTTCATTTCTTTTTTAAGATGTATAAACATTTTTTTATAGTTTAGTTTAAATATGTTTTCTAGGTTATTTGATATGGCAATGCCTAAGTATGTGATATTAGAGGAGGCCCATTTAAAGTCAAAGTTGATCTCAAGAAGTTTTTTTGTTGCTTCTGGGAGGTGGGTTTCTAGTGCTTCACATTTGTCATTGTTTATTTTGTATCCAGATAATCTCCCGAAATCTGATAATAATTTGTAGAGCGGGGGCAGGGATAACATAGGTTTAGTGATAGTTAATATCACATCATCAGCGAATAATGCGAGTTTGTGTACTGTGTCGCCTATTTGAATGCCTTTGATGTCATTCTGATTTCTAATAGTCGCTGCTAACGGTTCTATACAGAGGGCGAAAAGTAACGGGGACAGGGGGCACCCTTGTCTTGTCCCATTTCGGATCCTGATTGATTTGGATTGATAACCTGATAGTCTGATAAAAGCTGACGGGGTCGTATACAATGTCTGAATTGCCTTCAAGAAATTTCCCTTAATCCCAAACTGCTGCAAAGTGAGGAACATATAGTCCCAAAAGATCCTATCGAACGCCTTCTCTGCATCCAATGATAGGAACAGAGAAGGCGCTCTTTTTTTATTTGCGTAATCAATTAAGTCGATTATCTTTCTAACATTGTCAGGCGCCTCCCTCCCTCTTATAAATCCTACCTGATCAGGGTTAACTAAGCTAGTCAGCAGTGGGTTTAACCTATTGGCTAGTATTTTAGTAAAAAGCTTGAGATCTAAATTTATTAATGATATAGGCCTATAATTTTTACAATGGAATTTGTCCCTACCTGGTTTAGGCACTACACAAATTCTCGCTGATAGGAGCTCTGGTGGAACAAAACCTCCTTGGAGTATGTGGTTAAAGGATTCAACTAAATGTGGAACTAGATCTATCGAAAACTTCTTATAGAACCCCCCCGAATACCCATCTGGGCCTGGGGCTTTGTTAGTTTTAATTTGTTTTATTGCTATTATGACTTCCCTAGAAGAGATTGGGGCGTCTAATTGACCCGCGCGCTCCTCATCTAGTTGGGGAATATTGCTTTCTGTTAGAAATGTCTTGATCTGTGTGACCCTGTTTTTAGATTTATCGACCGGTAGATTATATAAGGATTGATAAAAATCAGCGAAGGCATTAGCTATTTGTGGAGGATCGTTAATAAGGTGACCGTCTGGGGTTTGCAATTGGGGAACAGAGGAAATACGCGTTATATTCCTAATTTTCCTAGCTAGCATTCGGTCGGGTTTATTAGCGTATATAAAATATTGTGCTTCAATTATTCTCAGGGATGATAAGGCCTCCTCATTCAATATAGTGTCTATTTCAGCTTTTTTAGCTATGATTGCTCTAGCTCCGGCTTCTGTTCTGCTATGTATGTGGGTCATCTGGAGTTTATCCAATTCTAGTTTTTTTTGCCGAAGGGCCTCTTTTCTTTTATTGATTATGAGGGTCTTCTCCCTAATAAGTATGCCTCTAAGGTATGATTTAAAAGCCCCCCATGCATATAGCGGGTTTTCCGTTGAATTTTTGTTTATTTGCCAGTATTCCTTGATGGATTTGATTAATTTTTGGGAAATAACTTCATCTTTTAGTAAGTGCATGTCTAGTGTCCAATTTCTTTGTCTTGAGGGGTCAAAGAACCCCCCTAGGGAAATCTCAACAATGGAGTGATCTGACCATGATGTTTGGGATATATTTGTATTTATTAGTAAAGGGCATAGAATCTGGCTAATAAAGATATAATCAATCCTAGAGTATGATTGATGTGCGGCTGAGTAATAGGTAAAACCTTTCATTGAACGATTACAGATACGCCACACATCTATCAAGTTATGATCTAAAATTAAGTCGCTTAAGATTTTGGAGGAGGATTTATTTGGTGGAGGGGATCTATCGAGTTGGTCATTTATTGTAAGGTTAAAATCCCCCCCAAGAACAATCTTGTATTTCTTCCAAGTGGTTAATATTTTACTGATCTTCGCTATAAACCTCCCCTGGTCTTCATTTGGAGCATAAATGTTACCTAATATTATTGGGCTCCCCTGAATTTTCCCTTTTAAAATGAGAAATCTCCCTCCCGGGTCTCTGATAACTTCTTCCTCTTGAAAGCTTAGATTGTCTCTTATTAAGATAGAAACCCCCCCTTTCTTTTTAGCACCTACTGCATGGTATTGAGTTGGGAAGGCTGCATCCCAATATTTTGGGGTGGTTACCTTAGTAAAGTGTGTTTCTTGTAGCATAATTACCTGTGCATTTAAGGACTTGTACTCTGCTATAGCTTTTTTCCTCTTTATATGTGAGTGAAGACCCCTCACATTGTGTGATATTATTTTAAAGGCCATATTGGATGTATATGTTGATATATGTGTGGATTTATGAGATATAGCGTACTTAACTGTATTCCTCTGCTAGTGCCGATTTTGTTCTTACCCATATTAGAATGGATCCCAACCTTTGTGAGTCTGTCAGGGGTCTCAGGCCGAGATAACCCACCAGTGACCATGGGAGAGGAGAAACGGAAAGAGAAAAGCAAAGAATTAAAAGTGAAGATAGGAAAAAAGACAATAAATCGTATCTGTAAGTGATACATAACCAACATTAATCTAATGTCGTACTCTCGCACCGGGGGTGCACAACCCTATATAATGCATTCATGTAATTAACTAACTAAACAAGCAAATCTTAATCTGAGCAATCCGGTAGATATAACCTGAATCAAAACATTTTAATGACCTAGTATTCAAATAACAGTGGTAAAATGATTTAGCTCCCCTCCCTAATAGATGTGGAGCCTCATTATTGTAACAGAAGTCGTTGCTAATTTAGCCGCTATTATATTCATAGCTGTACTAAATACCTCTATGTAGCTGTAACTAACCAACGGGTTAGTGGATTCTCACTTTTTCTCTTAACAATTTTAAAGACAACCTTAACTTTGAATTACACTTCAATATTTCTTCGAGTCGCTAATATCCTAAAAGGCATAGCTTAGATATAACAGCATAAATCTTCCCTCAATCTGATGTATCCCATCAGGGGGGAGTTTTACAAGCGATGATCAGCCGAGTTCTCTAATCTTATTTAACCTGGATCTACATCTTCGGTTAGCTGAGATCGTTTTCTTGGAGTTTGTGGTCTTATTTCTTTATCCCAGATTGGCTGTGTTCTTTTCTTGGGGGCTCTTTGAGGTAACGGTAAGGCCGTCTCTTCCATTGGTATTTTCATTTGCTTCATCATTTTGATACCTTCCTCTAAGTTAATGCAGGAGTATGAAGTGTTATGATATGTACAGATAAGTCGAAAGGGGAATGACCACCTGTACTTCAATTTAGCTTTCTGCAAGGCTTCGACAACTGGCTTAAGATCTCTACGTTTCTTTAAGGTGGTTGGTGAGAGATCCGAATAGAACTGTAGCTTATGTCCTTCAAATTCGAACTGTGGACTCTTCCTTGAGGCCTGTACTACTTTTTCTTTAGTCAGGAAGTAGTGAAATTTGATTATGACATCTCTTGATGCATTAGGATTTTGAGGCCTATTTAAGGCTCTATGAGCTCTGTCCATCAGCAAAAAATCTTCCTCTATGTCAGGTAACAGTTTTCTGAAGATAGTAGGTAGCACTTCTTGAAGGTTATCAAAAGTTTCTGGGAGATTACGAACCCTAATATTAGATCTCCGAGACCTATTCTCTAAGTCTTCAATTTGGGATTCCAACGTTGAGATCTGTTTTTCTTGTTCCGTCATAATGGAGTGAACTTCCGTCAGATCATCTATCACTTCATCTACTTTATCCTCTATTACTGAGGTCCTATTGCCAATGCTCAGTATGTCTGACTTCAGTTCTGCTATTGCTGATCTCAACTCCTTCTGAAATACCTCTCTTATTTGCCCTACCAGGGTAGTAGAGGGGATACCTATCTGATCTGTTGAGGTGTCGTCAGACATATTATCCTGATCTACAGCTGAGGACATGGCCGCCTGATTTAAGGCTTTTCGATTCTTTTTAGCTTGGGCCCTTGATAAGCAGTCTTTGACTGTTTGGTGTTTTCCTTCCATAATTTTACTAATTCTGGCTCCGGGACAATTCTCCACAATCTATATAGTATGCTTAATTTAGGTAGTGTTTTATTGATATCACCACTGTCAAACGAGCATGTGTTAATAGTTTAGGTCTATTGTAGATGCTCTCTATTTTTCTTGCTTGTGGTATTTACTTGTAAGCTCACATTGTGCACCCCCCCTGATAGGAGCAGCTTATTCAACAATCATTTTTTCTAGACTATTGGCCAGGAGAAGCAACAGGGTACTCTCTTTCCAGAACACTTTTCCTCTTTTGTACCTTAATCTCTAAGCTACTGTTGCTATGGGAGATCAAGAAAGGGCTCATGCTCTAGACAAATAGTTATATGAGAGTATAGTTGCAAAAGGGAAATAAATCAATCACATCATAACATTACACACCTGTGATTCATCTAATGTATACCCCAAAAAGGAGAGAAATGTTTGCATCATCACCTTTACACTTAGCAATCTGCCTCTTAACTCGGGGAACAGGGATACGACACCAGGGAAGGGAAAAAGGGAAGTGGAAGTGACCAGCCCAGACTAGCTGGGCCGGAAAGGAAGAGCCTTGAGGTGTTGTTGCTTTAATAGGTAAACATTCAGGTTACAGCTTTAGACTGATATTTATGGTAATAACCTGTGGAAAGTAAATGGTTAGGAGAACAATTAAAGCAATGAAGCAGGTCAGTACTTCACCTGTAATCATACCCTCTCATGTACTTATTTTGTGGTTGCAACACAAATATAATAGTGGGGGTAGAGAACCTAGAAAAGAAAAGTGCAGGTTAAACCAAATATATATAGCTTTAAAAAAAAAAAAAAAAAAGGACACTACACCCTAGACACAGAGTCAGGGACAACCTAAGCTGGCGCAGCAGCCTTATCCTTTGTTATACTGTGTAGTAATATAGTTCCAGTCTCCAGGCTATTCAAGCTAGTTAGGTATATTTGATAAAGTTTATGTCCCAAATCCGGGTTCCCTTAGAAGTAGAGGTAATCTCCGCTGTGGTTGATGTATATGACAGTTCAGGGTATGGTGACACTGCCCCTTTTAGGGGACACTTCGTCCCTAGCCAAATTCAGAAGAAGTCCCCAGATAAGTGTTTAAATATCCTGTCAGGGGCAATGCAGATCCACAGCGGACTCCTGGATATCTGGGCTCTTTTTACAGATAATCAGTGTAGTTGCTGTCCTTCAAAGGGCCTTTTTAAATGTATGCAAAACTTCCCTAGCCCTATCTGGTGGGCAACTGGTGGGGGTAAGCCCTAGGTAGTCACTAGTCCCAATAGGACCTAAGGAGATCTCTTCAATATACTAGCGTAGCTGCACAATTCAAAAGTCTTGTCCCAAAACACCCCCCAAGCATCTAGTTATTTCCAATTCTGAAGCTCCCAGTCGTTTTTGCCTGAGTCCCTTAGGGGCCTTAGTAAGACTCCAGGTGTTGTAGGGAAGAAAAGTTAAGAGTCTCTCTTGCTGTTCCCCCAAGAGATTATTAGTTGCAAAATGAGCGCTCTTATGCCCCTTAGCGTTCTTTTCTTGGTGTGTAGTAAGAGTTTATGATTTTATGGGGCAAGGCAATAGTAGGAGGCAGTGCCGCGGCCACAGGGCCCTGATTGTCTGCTAACAGCTAGATTTGTGGCCGGGTGATTAAGATCAATGTACAGGGTGTCAGGAGTATATGGTATATTGCGGAATCTTACCCATGTACTGGATGGTTGATGTCAGGATCACTCCTCTGCACTATCTGTGCACTCCTTCCGCGGTCCGGTCTCGTAGTGTAAATATTTTTAATAAAAAAAATTTGACTGTGAAACATCAGTCTGCTAGTGTAATCTAATTGCAGTTGCCTGCCTGCCAGCGTGTGTGCCAGGCCCACTTGCCAACTAGTGCCACCAATCATATTTGTTATAACAGTAGTGTAAATATTTAAAAAAAAAAAATTTTTGACTGTGAAACATCAGTCTGCTAGTGTAATCTAATTGCAGTTGCCTGCCTGCCAGCGTGTGTGTCAGGCCCACATGCCAACTAGTGCCACCAATCATATTTGTTATAACAGTAGTGTAAATATTTAAAAAAAAAAAAATTTTGACTGTGAAACATCAGTCTGCTAGTGTAATCTAATTGCAGTTGCCTGCCTGCCAGCGTGTGTGCCAGGCCCACTTGCCAACTAGTGCCACCAATCATATTTGTTATAACAGTAGTGTAAATATTTAAAAAAAAAAAAATTTTGACTGTGAAACATCAGTCTGCTAGTGTAATCTAATTGCAGTTGCCTGCCTGCCAGCGTGTGTGTCAGGCCCACATGCCAACTAGTGCCACCAATCATATTTGTTATAACAGTAGTGTAAATATTAAAAAAAAAAACTTTTTTGTTTTTTGACTGTGAAACATCAGTCTGCTAGTGTAATCTAATTGCAGTTGCCTGTCTGCCAGCGTGTGTGCCAGGCCCATGTGCCACCAATCATATTTGTTATAACAGTAGTGTAAATATTTAAAAAAAAAAACTTTTTTGACTGTGAAACATCAGTCTGCTAGTGTAATCTAATTGCAGTTGCCTGCTTGCCAGTGTGTGTGCCAGGCCCACTTGCCAAGTTAGTGCCACCACTCATATTTGTTGTAACACTAGTGTAAATATTTAAAAAAAAAAACTTTTTTGACTGTGAAACATCAGTCTGCCAGTGTAATCTAATTGCAGTTGCCTGCCTGCCAGTGTGTGTGCCAGGCCCACTTGCCAACTAGTGCCACCAATCATATTTGTTATAACAGTAGTGTAAATATTTTTTAAAAAAACTTTTTTGACTGTGAAACATCAGTCTGCTAGTGTAATCTAATTGCAGTTGCCTGCCTGCCAGCGTATGTGCCAGGCCCACTTGCCAAGTTAGTGCCACCACTCATATTTGTTGTAACAGTAGTGTAAATATAAAAAAAAAACTTTTTTGACTGTGAAACATCAGTCTGCTAGTGTAATCTAATTGCAGTTGCCTGCCTGCCAGTGTGTGTGCCAGGCCCACTTGCCAATTAGTGCCACCAATCATATTTGTTATTAAAGTAGTGTAAATATTAAAAAAAAAAAAACTTTTTTGACTGTGAAACATCAGTCTGCTAGTGTAATCTAATTGCAGTTGCATGCCTGCCAGCATATGTGCCAGGCCAACTTGCCAAGTTAGTGCCACCACTCATATTTGTTGTAACAGTAGTGTAAATATTTTAAAAAAAAAACTTTTTTGACTGTGAAACATCAGTCTGCTAGTGTAATCTAATTGCAGTTGCCTGCCTGCCAGCGTGTGTGCCAGGCCAATTTGCCAAGTTAGTGCCACCACTCATATTTGTTGTAACAGTAGTGTAAATATTAAAAAAAAAACTTTTTTGACTGTGAAACATCAGTCTGCTAGTGTAATCTAATTGCAGTTGCTTGTCTGCCAGCGTGTGTGCCAGGCCCACTTGCCAACTAGTGCCACCAATCATATTTGTTATAACAGTAGTGTAAATATTTTAAAAAAAAACTTTTTTGACTGTGAAACATCAGTCTGCTAGTGTAATCTAATTGCAGTTGCCTGCTTGCCAGTGTGTGTGCCAGGCCCACTTGCCAAGTTAGTGCCACCACTCATATTTGTTTTAACACTAGTGTATATATTTAAAAAAAAAAAACTCTTTTGACTGTGAAACATCAGTCTGCCAGTGTAATCTAATTGCAGTTGCCTGCCTGCCAGTGTGTGTGCCAGGCCCACTTGCCAACTAGTGCCACCAATCATATTTGTTATAACAGTAGTGTAAATATTTTTTAAAAAAACTTTTTTGACTGTGAAACATCAGTCTGCTAGTGTAATCTAATTGCAGTTGCCTGCCTGCCAGCGTGTGTGCCAGGCCCACTTGCCAAGTTAGTGCCACCACTCATATTTGTTGTAACAGTAGTGTAAATATTTTAAAAAAAAACTTTTTTGACTGTGAAACATCAGTCTGCTAGTGTAATCTAATTGCAGTTGCCTGCCTGCCAGCGTGTGTGCCAGCCCCACTTGCCAAGTTAGTGCCACCACTCATATTTGTTGTAACAGTAGTGTAAATATTTAAATTTTTGACTGTGAAACATCAGTCTGCTAGTGTAATCTAATTGCAGTTGCCTGCCTGCCAGCGTGTGTGCCAGGCCCACTTGCCAAGTTAGTGCCACCACTCATATTTGTTGTAACAGTAGTGTAAATATTTTAAAAAAAACACTTTTTTGACTGTGAAACATCAGTCTGCTAGTGTAATCTAATTGCAGTTGCCTGCCTGCCAGCGTGTGTGCCAGGCCTACTTGCCAAGTTAGTACCAGCACTCATATTTGTTGTAACAGTAGTGTAAATATTTAAAAAAAAAAACTTTTTGACTGTGAAACATCAGTCTGCTAGTGTAATCTAATTGCAGTTGCCTGCCTGCCAGCATGTGTGTCAGGCCCACTTGCCAACTAGTGCCACCAATCATATTTGTTATAACAGTAGTGTAAATATTAAAAAAAAAACTTTTTTGTTTTTTGACTGTGAAACATCAGTCTGCTAGTGTAATCTAATTGCAGTTGCCTGTCTGCCAGCGTGTGTGCCAGGCCCACGTGCCACCAATCATATTTGTTATAACAGTAGTGTAAATATTTAAAAAAAATACTTTTTTGACTGTGAAACATCAGTCTGCTAGGGTAATCTAATTGCAGTTGCCTGCTTGCCAGTGTGTGTGCCAGGCCCACTTGCCAAGTTAGTGCCACCACTCATATTTGTTGTAACACTAGTGTAAAAATTAAAAAAAAAAAAATTTTTTGACTGTGAAACATCAGTCTGCCAGTGTAATCTAATTGCAGTTGCCTGCCTGCCAGTGTGTGTGCCAGGCCCACTTGCCAACTAGTGCCACCAATCATATTTGTTATAACAGTAGTGTAAATATTTGTAAAAAAAACTTTTTTTACTGTGAAACATCAGTCTGCTAGTGTAATCTAATTGCAGTTGCCTGCCTGCCAGCGTATGTGCCAGGCCCACTTGCCAAGTTAGTGCCACCACTCATATTTGTTGTAACAGTAGTGTAAATATTTTAAAAAAAACTTTTTTGACTGTGAAACATCAGTCTGCTAGTGTAATCTAATTGCAGTTGCCTGCCTGCCAGCGTGTGTGCCAGCCCCACTTGCCAAGTTAGTGCCACCACTCATATTTGTTGTAACAGTAGTGTAAATATTTAAAAAAAAACTTTTTTGACTGTGAAACATCAGTCTGCTAGTGTAATCTAATTGCAGTTGCCTGCCTGCCAGCGTGTGTGCCAGGCCCACTTGCCAAGTTAGTGCCACCACTCATTTTTGTTGTAACAGTAGTGTAAATATTTTTAAAAAACACTTTTTTGACTGTGAAACATCAGTCTGCTAGTGTAATCTAATTGCAGTTGCCTGCCTGCCAGTGTGTGTGCCAGGCCCACTTGCCAATTAGTGCCACCAATCATATTTGTTATTAAAGTAGTGTAAATATTAAAAAAAAAAACTTTTTTGACTGTGAAACATCAGTCTGCTAGTGTAATCTAATTGCAGTTGCATGCCTGCCAGCATATGTGCCAGGCCAACTTGCCAAGTTAGTGCCACCAATCATATTTGTTGTAACAGTAGTGTAAATATTTAAAAAAAAAACTTTTTTGACTGTGAAACATCAGTCTGCTAGTGTAATCTAATTGCAGTTGCCTGCCTGCCAGCGTGTGTGCCAGGCCAATTTGCCAAGTTAGTGCCACCACTCATATTTGTTGTAACAGTAGTGTAAATATTTTAAAAAAAACTTTTTTGACTGTGAAACATCAGTCTGCTAGTGTAATCTAATTGCAGTTGCTTGTCTGCCAGCGTGTGTGCCAGGCCCACTTGCCAACTAGTGCCACCAATCATATTTGTTATAACAGTAGTGTAAATATTTTAAAAAAAAAACTTTTTTGACTGTGAAACATCAGTCTGCTAGTGTAATCTAATTGCAGTTGCCTGCTTGCCAGTGTGTGTGCCAGGCCCACTTGCCAAGTTAGTGCCACCACTCATATTTGTTGTAACACTAGTGTAAATATTTTAAAAAAAAACCTTTTTGACTGTGAAACATCAGTCTGCCAGTGTAATCTAATTGCAGTTGCCTGCCTGCCAGTGTGTGTGCCAGGCCCACTTGCCAACTAGTGCCACCAATCATATTTGTTATAACAGTAGTGTAAATATTTTTTAAAAAAACTTTTTTGACTGTGAAACATCAGTCTGCTAGTGTAATCTAATTGCAGTTGCCTGCCTGCCAGCGTGTGTGCCAGGCCCACTTGCCAAGTTAGTGCCACCACTCATATTTGTTGTAACAGTAGTGTAAATATTTTTTAAAAAAACTTTTTTGACTGTGAAACATCAGTCTGCTAGTGTAATCTAATTGCAGTTGCCTGCCTGCCAGCGTGTGTGCCAGCCCCACTTGCCAAGTTAGTGCCACCACTCATATTTGTTGTAACAGTAGTGTAAATATTTAAATTTTTGACTGTGAAACATCAGTCTGCTAGTGTAATCTAATTGCAGTTGCCTGCCTGCCAGCGTGTGTGCCAGGCCCACTTGCCAAGTTAGTGCCACCACTCATATTTGTTGTAACAGTAGTGTAAATATTTAAAAAAAAAACTTTTTTGACTGTGAAACATCAGTCTGCTAGTGTAATCTAATTGCAGTTGCCTGCCTGCCAGTGTGTGTGCCAGGCCCACTTGCCAATTAGTGCCACCAATCATATTTGTTATTAAAGTAGTGTAAATATTAAAAAAAAAACTTTTTTGACTGTGAAACATCAGTCTGCTAGTGTAATCTAATTGCAGTTGCATGCCTGCCAGCATATGTGCCAGGCCAACTTGCCAAGTTAGTGCCACCAATCATATTTGTTGTAACAGTAGTGTAAATATTTAAAAAAAAAACTTTTATGACTGTGAAACATCAGTCTGCTAGTGTAATCTAATTGCAGTTGCCTGCCTGCCAGCGTGTGTGCCAGGCCAATTTGCCAAGTTAGTGCCACCACTCATATTTGTTGTAACAGTAGTGTAAATATTTTAAAAAAAACTTTTTTGACTGTGAAACATCAGTCTGCTAGTGTAATCTAATTGCAGTTGCTTGTCTGCCAGCGTGTGTGCCAGGCCCACTTGCCAACTAGTGCCACCAATCATATTTGTTATAACAGTAGTGTAATTATTTAAAAAAAAAACTTTTTTGACTGTGAAACATCAGTCTGCTAGTGTAATCTAATTGCAGTTGCCTGCTTGCCAGTGTGTGTGCCAGGCCCACTTGCCAAGTTAGTGCCACCACTCATATTTGTTGTAACACTAGTGTAAATATTTAAAAAAAAAAACCTTTTTGACTGTGAAACATCAGTCTGCCAGTGTAATCTAATTGCAGTTGCCTGCCTGCCAGTGTGTGTGCCAGGCCCACTTGCCAACTAGTGCCACCAATCATATTTGTTATAACAGTAGTGTAAATATTTTTAAAAAAAACTTTTTTGACTGTGAAACATCAGTCTGCTAGTGTAATCTAATTGCAGTTGCCTGCCTGCCAGCGTGTGTGCCAGGCCCACTTGCCAAGTTAGTGCCACCACTCATATTTGTTGTAACAGTAGTGTAAATATTTTTTAAAAAAACTTTTTTGACTGTGAAACATCAGTCTGCTAGTGTAATCTAATTGCAGTTGCCTGCCTGCCAGCGTGTGTGCCAGCCCCACTTGCCAAGTTAGTGCCACCACTCATATTTGTTGTAACAGTAGTGTAAATATTTAAATTTTTGACTGTGAAACATCAGTCTGCTAGTGTAATCTAATTGCAGTTGCCTGCCTGCCAGCGTGTGTGCCAGGCCCACTTGCCAAGTTAGTGCCACCACTCATATTTGTTGTAACAGTAGTGTAAATATTTAAAAAAAACACTTTTTTGACTGTGAAACATCAGTCTGCTAGTGTAATCTAATTGCAGTTACCTGCCTGCCAGTGTGTGTGCCAGGCCCACTTGCCAATTAGTGCCACCAATCATATTTGTTATTAAAGTAGTGTAAATATTTTAAAAAAAAACTTTTTTGACTGTGAAACATCAGTCTGCTAGTGTAATCTAATTGCAGTTGCCTGCCTGCCTGCCAGCGTGTGTGCCAGGCCCACTTGCCAAGTTAGTGCCACCACTCATATTTGTTGTAACAGTAGTGTAAATATTTTAAAAAAACACTTTTTTGACTGTGAAACATCAGTCTGCTAGTGTAATCTAATTGCAGTTGCCTGCCTGCCAGTGTGTGTGCCAGGCCCACTTGCCAATTAGTGCCACCAATCATATTTGTTATTAAAGTAGTGTAAATATTTAAAAAAAAAAATTTGACTGTGAAACATCAGTCTGCTAGTGTAATCTAATTGCAGTTGCATGCCTGCCAGCATGTGTGCCAGGCCAACTTGCCAAGTTAGTGCCACCACTCATATTTGTTGTAACAGTAGTGTAAATATTTAAAAAAAAAACTTTTTTGACTGTGAAACATCAGTCTGCTAGTGTAATCTAATTGCAGTTGCCGGCCTGCCAGCGTGTGTGCCAGGCCCACTTGCCAAGTTAGTGCCACCACTCATATTTGTTGTAACAGTAGTGTAAATTTTTTAAAAAAAAAACTTTTTTGACTGTGAAACATCAGTCTGCTAGTGTAATCTAATTGCAGTTGCCTGCCTGCCAGCGTGTGTGCCAGGCCCACTTTCCAACTAGTGCCACCAATCATATTTGTTATAACAGTAGTGTAAATATTTAAAAAAAAACTTTTTTGACTGTGAAACATCAGTCTGCTAGTGTAATCTAATTGCAGTTGCCTGCCTGCCAGCGTGTGTGCCAGGCCTACTTGCCAAGTTAGTGCCACCACTCATATTTGTTTGTAACAGTAGTGTAAATATTTAAAAAAAAAACTTTTTGGACTGTAAAACATCAGTCTGCTAGTGTAATCTAATTGCAGTTGCCTGCCTGCCAGCGTGTGTGCCAGGCCCACTTGCCAAGTTAGTGCCACCACTCATATTTGTTGTAACAGTAGTGTAAATATTTAAAAAAAAACTTTTTTGACTGTGAAACATCAGTCTGCTAGTGTAATCTAATTGCAGTTGCCTGCCTGCCAGCGTGTGTGCCAGGCCCACTTGCCAACTAGTGCCACCAATCATATTTGTTATAACAGTAGTGTAAATATTTAAAAAAAAACTTTTTTGACTGTGAAACATCAGTCTGCTAGTGTAATCTAATTGCAGTTGCCTGCCTGCCAGCGTGTGTGCCAGGCCTACTTGCCAAGTTAGTGCCACCACTCATATTTGTTTGTAACAGTAGTGTAAATATTTAAAAAAAAAACTTTTTTGACTGTGAAACATCAGTCTGCTACTGTAATCTAATTGCAGTTGCCTGCCAGCGTGTGTGCCAAGCCCACTTGCCAACTAGTGCCACCACTCATATTTGTTGTAACAGTAGTGTAAATATTTTTAATAAAAAATTTTTGACTGTGAAACATCAGTCTGCTAGTGTAATCTAATTGCAGTTGCCTGCCTGCCAGCGTGTGTGCCAGGCCCACTTGACAAGTTAGTGCCACCACTCATATTTGTTGTAACAGTAGTGTAAATATTTTAAAAAAAAAACTTTTTTGACTGTGAAACATCAGTCTGCTAGTGTAATCTAATTGCAGTTGCCTGCCTGCCAGCGTGTGTGCCAGGCCCACTTGCCAACTAGTGCCACCAATCATATTTGTTATAACAGTAGTGTAAATATTTAAAAAAAAAACTTTTTTGACTGTGAAACATCAGTCTGCTAGTGTAATCTAATTGCAGTTGCCTGCCTGCCAGCGTGTGTGTCAGGCCCACATGCCAACTAGTGCCACCAATCATATTTGTTATAACAGTAGTGTAAATATTAAAAAAAAAAAACTTTTTTGTTTTTTGACTGTGAAACATCAGTCTGCTAGTGTAATCTAATTGCAGTTGCCTGTCTGCCAGCGTGTGTGCCAGGCCCATGTGCCACCAATCATATTTGTTATAACAGTAGTGTAAATATTTAAAAAAAAAACTTTTTTGACTGTGAAACATCAGTCTGCTAGTGTAATCTAATTGCAGTTGCCTGCTTGCCAGTGTGTGTGCCAGGCCCACTTGCCAAGTTAGTGCCACCACTCATATTTGTTGTAACACTAGTGTAAATATTTAAAAAAAAAACTTTTTTGACTGTGAAACATCAGTCTGCTAGTGTAATCTAATTGCAGTTGCCTGCTTGCCAGTGTGTGTGCCAGGCCCACTTGCCAAGTTAGTGCCACCACTCATATTTGTTGTAACACTAGTGTAAATATTTAAAAAAAAAAACTTTTTTGACTGTGAAACATCAGTCTGCTAGTGTAATCTAATTGCAGTTGCCTGCTTGCCAGTGTGTGTGCCAGGCCCACTTGCCAAGTTAGTGCCACCACTCATATTTGTTGTAACACTAGTGTAAATATTTAAAAAAAAAAACTTTTTTGACTGTGAAACATCAGTCTGCTAGTGTAATCTAATTGCAGTTGCCTGCCTGCCAGCGTATGTGCCAGGCCCACTTGCCAAGTTAGTGCCACCACTCATATTTGTTGTAACAGTAGTGTAAATATAAAAAAAAAACTTTTTTGACTGTGAAACATCAGTCTGCTAGTGTAATCTAATTGCAGTTGCCTGCCTGCCAGTGTGTGTGCCAGGCCCACTTGCCAATTAGTGCCACCAATCATATTTGTTATTAAAGTAGTGTAAATATTTAAAAAAAAAAACTTTTTTGACTGTGAAACATCAGTCTGCTAGTGTAATCTAATTGCAGTTGCCTGCCTGCCAGCGTGTGTGCCAGGCCAATTTGCCAAGTTAGTGCCACCACTCATATTTGTTGTAACAGTAGTGTAAATATTAAAAAAA
Organism: Bombina bombina; assembly: GCF_027579735.1. Classification (NCBI taxonomy): domain Eukaryota; kingdom Metazoa; phylum Chordata; class Amphibia; order Anura; family Bombinatoridae; genus Bombina; species Bombina bombina. Next base: position 1,404,590,547 of record NC_069499.1, on the reverse strand, counting down.
AAACTTTTTTGACTGTGAAACATCAGTCTGCTAGTGTAATCTAATTGCAGTTGCTTGTCTGCCAGCGTGTGTGCCAGGCCCACTTGCCAACTAGTGCCACCAATCATATTTGTTATAACAGTAGTTTAAATATTTTTAAAAAAACCTTTTTTGACTGTGAAACATCAGTCTGCTAGTGTAATCTAATTGCAGTTGCCTGCTTGCCAGTGTGTGTGCCAGGCCCACTTGCCAAGTTAGTGCCACCACTCATATTTGTTTTAACACTAGTGTATATATTTAAAAAAAAAAAATTTTTTGACTGTGAAACATCAGTCTGCCAGAGTAATCTAATTGCAGTTGCCTGCCTGCCAGTGTGTGTGCCAGGCCCACTTGCCAACTAGTGCCACCAATCATATTTGTTATAACAGTAGTGTAAATATTTTTTAAAAAAACTTTTTTGACTGTGAAACATCAGTCTGCTAGTGTAATCTAATTGCAGTTGCCTGCCTGCCAGCGTGTGTGCCAGGCCCACTTGCCAAGTTAGTGCCACCACTCATATTTGTTGTAACAGTAGTGTAAATATTTTTTAAAAAAACTTTTTTGACTGTGAAACATCAGTCTGCTAGTGTAATCTAATTGCAGTTGCCTGCCTGCCAGCGTGTGTGTCAGCCCCACTTGCCAAGTTAGTGCCACCACTCATATTTGTTGTAACAGTAGTGTAAATATTTAAATTTTTGACTGTGAAACATCAGTCTGCTAGTGTAATCTAATTGCAGTTGCCTGCCTGCCAGCGTGTGTGCCAGGCCCACTTGCCAAGTTAGTGCCACCACTCATATTTGTTGTAACAGTAGTGTAAATATTTAAAAAAAACACTTTTTTGACTGTGAAACATCAGTCTGCTAGTGTAATCTAATTGCAGTTGCCTGCCTGCCAGTGTGTGTGCCAGGCCCACTTGCCAATTAGTGCCACCAATCATATTTGTTATTAAAGTAGTGTAAATATTTAAAAAAAAAAACTTTTTTGACTGTGAAACATTAGTCTGCTAGTGTAATCTAATTGCAGTTGCCTGCCTGCCTGCCAGCGTGTGTGCCAGGCCCACTTGCCAAGTTAGTGCCACCACTCATATTTGTTGTAACAGTAGTGTAAATATTTAAAAAAAACACTTTTTTGACTGTGAAACATCAGTCTGCTAGTGTAATCTAATTGCAGTTGCCTGCCTGCCAGTGTGTGTGCCAGGCCCACTTGCCAATTAGTGCCACCAATCATATTTGTTATTAAAGTAGTGTAAATATTTAAAAAAAAAATTTTTGACTGTGAAACATCAGTCTGCTAGTGTAATCTAATTGCAGTTGCATGCCTGCCAGCATGTGTGCCAGGCCAACTTGCCAAGTTAGTGCCACCACTCATATTTGTTTTAACAGTAGTGTAAATATTTAAAAAAAAAACTTTTTTGACTGTGAAACATCAGTCTGCTAGTGTAATCTAATTGCAGTTGCCGGCCTGCCAGCGTGTGTGCCAGGCCCACTTGCCAAGTTAGTGCCACCACTCATATTTGTTGTAACAGTAGTGTAAATTTTTTTAAAAAAAACTTTTTTGACTGTGAAACATCAGTCTGCTAGTGTAATCTAATTGCAGTTGCCTGCCTGCCAGCGTGTGCGCCAGGCCCACTTGCCAACTAGTGCCACCAATCATATTTGTTATAACAGTAGTGTAAATATTTAAAAAAAAACTTTTTTGACTGTGAAACATCAGTCTGCTAGTGTAATCTAATTGCAGTTGCCTGCCTGCCAGCGTGTGTGCCAGGCCTACTTGCCAAGTTAGTGCCACCACTCATATTTGTTTGTAACAGTAGTGTAAATATTTAAAAAAAAAACTTTTTTGACTGTGAAACATCAGTCTGCTAGTGTAATCTAATTGCAGTTGCCTGCCTGCCAGCGTGTGTGCCAGGCCCACTTGCCAAGTTAGTGCCACCACTCATATTTGTTGTAACAGTAGTGTAAATATTTTAAAAAAAACTTTTTTGACTGTGAAACATCAGTCTGCTAGTGTAATCTAATTGCAGTTGCCTGCCTGCCAGTGTGTGTGCCAGGCCCACTTGCCAACTAGTGCCACCAATCATATTTGTTATAACAGTAGTGTAAATATTTTAAAAAAAACTTTTTTGACTGTGAAACATCAGTCTGCTAGTGTAATCTAATTGCAGTTGCCTGCCTGCCAGCGTGTGTGCCAGGCCTACTTGCCAAGTTAGTGCCACCACTCATATTTGTTTGTAACAGTAGTGTAAATATTTTAAAAAAAACTTTTTTGACTGTGAAACATCAGTCTGCTACTGTAATCTAATTGCAGTTGCCTGCCAGCGTGTGTGCCAGGCCCACTTGCCAACTAGTGCCACCACTCATATTTGTTGTAACAGTAGTGTAAATATTTTTAATAAAAAATTTTTGACTGTGAAACATCAGTCTGCTAGTGTAATCTAATTGCAGTTGCCTGCCTGCCAGCGTGTGTGCCAGGCCCACTTGACAAGTTAGTGCCACCACTCATATTTGTTGTAACAGTAGTGTAAATATTTAAAAAAAAAACTTTTTTGACTGTGAAACATCAGTCTGCTAGTGTAATCTAATTGCAGTTGCCTGCCTGCCAGCGTGTGTGTCAGGCCCACATGCCAACTAGTGCCACCAATCATATTTGTTATAACAGTAGTGTAAATATTAAAAAAAAAAACTTTTTTGTTTTTTGACTGTGAAACATCAGTCTGCTAGTGTAATCTAATTGCAGTTGCCTGTCTGCCAGCGTGTGTGCCAGGCCCATGTGCCACCAATCATATTTGTTATAACAGTAGTGTAAATATTTAAAAAAAAAACTTTTTTGACTGTGAAACATCAGTCTGCTAGTGTAATCTAATTGCAGTTGCCTGCTTGCCAGTGTGTGTGCCAGGCCCACTTGCCAAGTTAGTGCCACCACTCATATTTGTTGTAACACTAGTGTAAATATTTAAAAAAAAAAATCTTTTTTGACTGTGAAACATCAGTCTGCCAGTGTAATCTAATTGCAGTTGCCTGCCTGCCAGTGTGTGTGCCAGGCCCACTTGCCAACTAGTGCCACCAATCATATTTGTTATAACAGTAGTGTAAATATTTTTAAAAAAAACTTTTTTGACTGTGAAACATCAGTCTGCTAGTGTAATCTAATTGCAGTTGCCTGCCTGCCAGCGTATGTGCCAGGCCCACTTGCCAAGTTAGTGCCACCACTCATATTTGTTGTAACAGTAGTGTAAATATAAAAAAAAAAACTTTTTTGACTGTGAAACATCAGTCTGCTAGTGTAATCTAATTGCAGTTGCCTGCCTGCCAGCGTGTGTGCCAGCCCCACTTGCCAAGTTAGTGCCACCACTCATATTTGTTGTAACAGTAGTGTAAATATTTAAACATCAGTCTGCTTGTGTGAAACATCAGTCTGCTAGTGTAATCTAATTGCAGTTGCCTGCCTGCCAGTGTGTGTGCCAGGCCCACTTGCCAACTAGTGCCACCAATCATATTTGTTATAACAGTATTGTAAATATTTAAACATCAGTCTGCTTGTGTGAAACATCAGTCTGCTAGTGTAATCTAATTGCAGTTGCCTGCCTGCCAGCGTGTGTGCCAGGCCCACTTGCCAAGTTAGTGCCACCACTCATATTTGTTGTAACAGTAGTGTAAATATTTAAAAAAAACACTTTTTTGACTGTGAAACATCAGTCTGCTAGTGTAATCTAATTGCAGTTGCCTGCCTGCCAGTGTGTGTGCCAGGCCCACTTGCCAATTAGTGCCACCAATCATATTTGTTATTAAAGTAGTGTAAATATTTAAAAAAAAAACTTTTTTGACTGTGAAACATCAGTCTGCTAGTGTAATCTAATTGCAGTTGCATGCCTGCCAGCATATGTGCCAGGCCAACTTGCCAAGTTAGTGCCACCACTCATATTTGTTGTAACAGTAGTGTAAATATTTTAAAAAAAAAACTTTTTTGACTGTGAAACATCAGTCTGCTAGTGTAATCTAATTGCAGTTGCCTGCCTGCCAGCGTGTGTGCCAGGCCCACTTGCCAAGTTGTGCCACCACTCATATTTGTTGTAACAGTATTGTAAATAATTTTAAAAAAAAACTTTTTTGACTGTGAAACATCAGCCTGCTAGTGTAATCTAATTGCAGTTGCCTGCCTGCCAGCGTGTGTTCCAGGCCAATTTGCCAAGTTAGTGCCACCAATCATATTTGTTATTAAAGTAGTGGAAATATTTAAAAAAAAACTTTTTTGACTGTGAAACATCAGTCTGCTAGTGTAATCTAATTGCAGTTGCCTGCTTGCCAGTGTGTGTGCCAGGCCCACTTGCCAAGTTAGTGCCACCACTCATATTTGTTGTAACACTAGTGTAAATATTTAAAAAAAAAAAAACTATTTTGACTGTGAAACATCAGTCTGCCAGTGTAATCTAATTGCAGTTGCCTGCCTGCCAGTGTGTGTGCCAGGCCCACTTGCCAACTAGTGCCACCAATCATATTTGTTATAACAGTAGTGTAAATATTTAAAAAAAAAACTTTTTTGACTGTGAAACATCAGTCTGCTAGTGTAATCTAATTGCAGTTGCCTGCCTGTCAGCGTGTGTGCCAGGCCAATTTGCCAAGTTAGTGCCACCACTCATATTTGTTGTAACAGTAGTGTAAATATTAAAAAAAAACTTTTTTGACTGTGAAACATCAGTCTGCTAGTGTAATCTAATTGCAGTTGCCGGCCTGCCAGCGTGTGTGCCAGGCCCACTTGCCAAGTTAGTGCCACCACTCATATTTGTTGTAACAGTAGTGTAAATATTTAAAAAAAAACTTTTTTGACTGTGAAACATGTCTGCTAGTGTAATCTAATTGCAGTTGACTGCCTGCCAGCGTGTGTGCCAGGCCCACTTGCCAACTAGTGCCACCAATCATATTTGTTAAAACAGTAGTGTAAATATTTAAAAAAAAACTTTTTTGACTGTGAAACATCAGTCTGCTAGTGTAATCTAATTGCAGTTGCCTGCCTGCCAGCGTGTGTGCCAGGCCTACTTGTCAAGTTAGTGCCACCACTCATATTTGTTTGTAACAGTAGTGTAAATATTTAAAAAAAAACTTTTTTGACTGTGAAACATCAGTCTGCTAGTGTAATCTAATTGCAGTTGCCTGCCTGCCAGCGTGTCTGCCAGGCCCACTTGCCAACTAGTGCCACCACTCATATTTGTTGTAACAGTAGTGTAAATATTTTTAATAAAAATTTTTTGACTGTGAAACATCAGTCTGCTAGTGTAATCTAATTGCAGTTGCCTGCCTGCCAGCGTGTGTGCCAGGCCCACTTGACAAGTTAGTGCCACCACTCATATTTGTTGTAACAGTAGTGTAAATATTTAAAAAAAAAACTTTTTTGACTGTGAAACATCAGTCTGCTAGTGTAATCTAATTGCAGTTGCCTGCCTGCCAGCGTGTGTGCCAGGCCCACTTGCCAACTAGTGCCACCAATCATATTTGTTATAACAGTAGTGTAAATATTTAAAAAAAAAAACTTTTTTGACTGTGAAACATCAGTCTGCTAGTGTAATCTAATTGCAGTTGCCTGCCTGCCAGCGTGTGTGCCAGGCCTACTTGCCAAGTTAGTGCCACCACTCATATTTGTTTTAACAGTAGTGTAAATATTTAAAAAAAAACTTTTTTGACTGTGAAACATCAGTCTGCTAGTGTAATCTAATTGCAGTTGCCTGCCTGCCAGCATGTGTGCCAGGCCCACTTGCCAACTAGTGCCACCACTTATATTTGTTGTAACAGTAGTGTAAATATTTAAAAAAAAAATTTGACTGTGAAACATCAGTCTGCTAGTGTAATCTAATTGCAGTTGCCTGCCTGCCTGCCAGCGTGTGTGCCAGGCCCACTTGCCAAGTTAGTGCCAACACTCATATTTGCTGTAACAGTAGTGTAAATATTTTAAAAAAAAACTTTTTTGACTGTGAAACATCAGTCTGCTAGTGTAATCTAATTGCAGTTGCCTGCCTGCCAGCGTGTGTGCCAGGCCCACTTGCCAACTAGTGCCACCAATCATATTTGTTATAACAGTAGTGTAAATATTTAAAAAAAAAAACTTTTTTGACTGTGAAACATCAGTCTGCTAGTGTAATCTAATTGCAGTTGCCTGCCTGCCAGCGTGTGTGCCAGGCCTACTTGCCAAGTTAGTGCCACCACTCATATTTGTTTTAACAGTAGTGTAAATATTTAAAAAAAAACTTTTTTGACTGTGAAACATCAGTCTGCTAGTGTAATCTAATTGCAGTTGCCTGCCTGCCAGCATGTGTGCCAGGCCCACTTGCCAACTAGTGCCACCACTTATATTTGTTGTAACAGTAGTGTAAATATTTAAAAAAAAAATTTGACTGTGAAACATCAGTCTGCTAGTGTAATCTAATTGCAGTTGCCTGCCTGCCTGCCAGCGTGTGTGCCAGGCCCACTTGCCAAGTTAGTGCCAACACTCATATTTGCTGTAACAGTAGTGTAAATATTTTAAAAAAAAACTTTTTTGACTGTGAAACATCAGTCTGCTAGTGTAATCTAATTGCAGTTGCCTGCCTGCCAGCGTGTGTGCCAGGCCCACTTGCCAAGTTAGTGCCACCACTCATATTTGTTGTAACAGTAGTGTAAATATTTTAAAAAAAAACTTTTTTGACTGTGAAACATCAGTCTGCTAGTGTAATCTAATTGCAGTTGCCTGCCTGCCTGCCAGCGTGTGTTTCACAGGCCCACTTGCCAAGTTAGTGCCACCACTCATATTTGTTGTAACAGTAGTGTAAATATTTAAAAAATAAACTTTTTGGATTGTGAAACATCAGTCTGCTTTTTTGTGTCAGGCTCACAGGGTATACTGTGCCCACTTGCCCAGTGGCACCACTCATATTTTGTTTAATAGTAGTGTAAGTGTACATTTACATTTACGGCACCTGCGGGGTGGCAGAGGCAGGCCACCCCGCAGGTGCCGTCGTGGTCGTGGTGCTGTGATTCCCTTTGACCCTACAATAATGCCTAGTGTTCAGAGGCCATGTACCATGAACGCGAAAAGTTCTGAGGAGGACCTAGTTGACTGGCTAACACAGGACAACCAATCTTTTACAGCTTCCGCTCAGAACCTTGACGCACCATCCACCTCCAGCTTAGCTTCGGGCACCTCTCAAGTAACCAGTGCCACTCGCCCGCCTGCCGCCACCACCAACACTAGCACCACAGCCGCTTCACTTGATCTGTCAGAGGAGTTATTGACACATCAGTTGGAAGAAATGAGTGATGCGCAACCATCATTGACAGAGGATGTAGATAACAGTGATATGTCTCAGTCAGGCAGCATTACAGACATGGACGTACGGTGTGATGATGATGATGATGATGATGATGTTGTACCCGCTGCTGCTTCCTTTGTTGATTTGTCAGATACAAGTGAAGAGGTTGATGATGATGCGTCCGTGGATGTCACGTGGGTGCCCGCTAGAAGAGAAGAAGAAGAGGGGGAAAGTTCAGATGGGGAGACAGAGAGGAGGAGGAGGAGACGAGTTGGAAGCAGGGGGAGGTCGTCGCAAGGAGCTAGTGACACAGTCAGACAGCATGCATCGGCACCCGGGGTCAGCCAGACAGCACGCCAATCAACGCATGCTGTTGCCACCACCAGAATGCCGTCATCACAGAGCTCAGCAGTGTGGCATTTTTTTTATGTGTCTGCCTCTAACAACAGCAATGCCATTTGCAACCTGTGCCAAAAGAAACTGAGTCGTGGGAAGTCCAACACCCACCTAGGTACAACTGCTTTGCGAAGGCATATGATCTCACATCACAAACGTCTATGGGATGAACACATGAGGACAAGAAGCACACAAACTCAAAGCCGCCATCCTCCTCCTGGTCCAGCATCTTCAGCCACGTCAACCACTGCTGTGCTCCTTGCCCCCTCTCAACCATCCGCCAATCTGTCTCTCTTCCGGAGCAGTTCCTGCTCATCTGCCCACAGTCAGGTGTCTGTCAAGGATATGTTTCAGCGTAAGAAGCCAATGTCCCAAAGTCATCCCCTTGCCCGGCGTCTGACAGCTGGCTTGTCTGAACTCTTAGCCCGCCAGCTTTTACCATACAAGCTGGTGGAGTCTGAGGGGTTCAAAAAATTTGTAGCTATTGGGACACCGCAGTGGAAGGTACCCGGCCTAAATTTCTTTGCACAAAAGGCAATCCCCAACCTGTACTCGAAAGGAAGTAATGGCATGTCTTGCACACAGTGTTGGGGCAAGGGTCCATCTGACCACTGATAGCTGGTCTGCAAAGCATGGTCAGGGCAGGTATATCACCTACACTGCGCATTGGGTAAACCTGCTGACGGCTGCCAAGCATGGAATGCCTGGCTCTGCAGAGGATGAGTGGGTGGCACCGCCACGACTTGCAGGCAGGCCTGCTGCCACCTCCTCTACTCCTCCTACTCCATCCTCTTCCATAACCTCCTCGGCTGAGTCCTCTTCTGCTGCTGCGTCTTGCTCCACATCAACGGCACCCCCCAGCTCCCCAGGTACTATTCCACATCCCGGATACGGATGTTGACTTGGGGTTGACTTGCCTGAAAGCAGAGAGTCACACCACAGCAGCACTCCTGTCTGCCCTGAACGCACAGGTGGATCAGTGGCTGACTCCGCACCAACTGGAGATCGGCAAAGTGGTTTCTGACAACGGAAGTAATTTGGTGGCGGCATTGAAAATGGGCAAGTTGACACATGTGCCGTGCATGGCACATGTGTGTAATCTTATTGTACAACGCTTTCTGCATAAGTACCCAGGCTTACAGGACGTCCTGAAGCAGGCCAGGAAGGTGTGTGGCCATTTCAGGCGTTCCTACATGGCCATGGCGCACTTGTCAGATATCCAGCAGCGAAACAACCTGCGAGTGAGGCGCTTGATTTGCAACAGCCCGACACATTGGAATTCAACACTCCTAATGTTCAACCGCCTGCTCCAACAAGAAAAAGCCATTAACGAGTATTTGTATGACCAGGGTGCTAGGATAGCCTCTGGGGAGCTGGGAATTGTTTTGCCACGTTACTGGACGCTTATGCGCAATGCCTGTAGGCTCATGCGTCCTTTTGAGGAGGTGACAAACCTAGTCAGTCGCACAGAAGGCACCATCAGCGACATCATACCATTTGTTTTCTTCCTTGAGCGTGCCCTGTGAAGAGTGCTGGATCAGGCCGTAGATGAGCGTGAAGAGGAAGAGTTGTGGTCACCATCACCACCAGAAACAGCCTTATCAGCATCGCTTGCTGGACCAGCGGCAACGCAGGAAGAGGATTGTGAGGAAGAGGAGTCAGAGGAGGAATGTGGCTTTGAGTAGGAGGAGGAAGACCAAGTACAACAGGCATCCCAGGGTGCTCGTTGTCACCTATCTGGTACCCGTGGTGTTGTACGTGGCTGGGGGGAAGAAGATACCTTCAGTGAGATCAGTGAGGATGAGGAACGGGACATGAGTAGCTCGGCATCCAACCTTGTGCAAATGGGGTCTTTCATGCTGTTGTGCCTGTTGAGGGACACTCGTATAAAAAAAGCTGAAGGAGAACGAACTGTACTGGGTGTCCACGCTACTAGACCCCCGGTATAAGCATAAAGTGACTGAAATGTTACCGAATTCCCGCAAGTCGGAAAGGATGGAGCAGTTAAAAAATAAATTAAAAAGTATGCTTTACACAGCGTATAAGGGTGATGTCACAGCACAACGGGAATCTAACAGGGGAAGAGATGAAAGTAATACTCCTCCTCCCACGACCAAGCCGGCAAGGACAGGACGCTTTCCAGACGTGTTGTTGATGGAGGACATGCGGACCTTTTTAACTCCTATGCATCGCCACAGCCCTTCGGGATCCAGCCTCAGAGAATGACTCAACCGACAGGTAGCAGACTACCTCGCCTTAACTGCAGATCTCGACACTCTGAGGAGCAATGAACTCCTTGACTACTGGGTGTGCAGGCTTGACCTGTGGACTGAGCTATCCCAATTTGCAATCGAACTTCTGGCCTGCCCCGCTTCAAGTGTCCTGTCAGAAAGGACCTTCAGTGCAGCAGGAGGTATTGTCACTGAGAAGAGAAGTCGCCTAGGTCAAAAAAGTCTTGATTACCTCACCTTTATTAAAATGAATGAGGGATGGATCCCGAAGGGACTGACATTGGGCGATACATTTAAGTAAAAAAGGCCTGATCAGATGAGCTGCCTTGGGCTAAAAATGGTCCACACGCTGCTGTATTTTATCTTCGAATGTCGGATGACTTGCGTGACTTATCCGCCAACAACTAGGGTTCAAGCCGCAATGTTTTAGGGCACTTTCTAACTGTCAAACAAACATCAATTTTTCTGACCGCTGCTACAGCAGTGGCTGCAACAATACCTAATTTTTCAGGCATGTGTACATGCTTAATTTTTCTGGCCTCTGGTGCTGCACTGTGGCTTTTAAACCCAAACCAAAAAAAAGGCACATAACAGGGATTAAACTGCTAAGAATAGTACTACTTAACACACCACTCATATCTGGTGGCACGGTAGATTGCACGTGCAGTGCCCCAAATTTGAAGTAGGAGGACTGACCAAGCATCTTTTTCCATCTCCCGGTTCCGAAAATCCCTGCCATATACACGTCCCCTGGCGCCGCAACTGCCTCTGTGAACCTTACCATGGGTCCCAGACCGCACGTCTTGTAATTCTCTGTCTGGAAAATTATATATCTATCAAATCTATCTATTTATCTATGAAATCTATCTAACTATCAATCGTATCTATCAAATGTATATTGCATCTATTGATCTATGATTAGTGAAAAACAAGTTTAGAGTGAGTGCACCTGGTGAGTGTTAATGTTGGGAAAATTGGTTAATATAACCACGCTCTAAACCCTACAACTGTGACAGTTGTTCCTTCAAACAACTGTCGAAAAATGAAGCGCAATAACCAAGGTGAGGGGAGCTAAAGGTATAATTGGTGGTGATTGTATGTTACTGTGTAACCTAAATAAAAGTTTAAGCTTAAGCGTTATGGTTGAAAAAATAATATATTTATTTTAAAACACTTTAAAACATGTGCATAATAAAAGTATAGAGCTCTATTACTTTAGGACATATAAAACAATATACAATATACAATTTGTAATAACAATAATTGAAGATTGAAAATAGTTGCTAAAATATTGTACACTTATTTGCTTGCTTAAATATTGTACACTTTTTGCTTGCTTCTGTGGTCTATACGGTCTCTTTTGAGGCTTTAAAAGTTTAGTATTAATGTTCTTCTAGTACTCACGATTTTGTCTTGGGTGTAAAAGGCTTTTTAGCTTTATGGGGTTATAAAAAACCGTTGTGGAGGCAATATACGTTTGGAGTAAATACAGCCTTGAAGTTGACAATCTTGCTTTTTGTAGCTTTGGAGATTATTATGAACAAGCTGTTGATTTGTTTCTATTTCCTTTGTTAGGCTGATACAATGTATATCTCCAATTTGTTGTGCTAGATAAATCTTAGCCGTTTTAACGCTGTTAAGGTGTTTTAATTTAAAATTGAATTATCCGTTGGTCTCTGAGACTGTATACCCTATTTTGTGCTAGTATGCTATTCAGGGTTTGCAGGAGTCTCTAAGAGGCTTGTAGCGTTTGAAAATTCCTCAATCTTTAGCAGGAGTTTGTTTGCGAATTACCGTTGGTCTCTGAGACTGTTTACCCTTAAGATTTTGCTTGAGGTTGTTCAGGGTTTGCAGGAGTCTCTAAGAGGCAGTTCTGTCTGTTGTCCGGTGGTTTTCTTCTTTTGCGCTTATTATTTCAAGCGCTAGATAGAGCTGAATCCGTTGAAGGGAAGATAGTTTCGGCGGGTGCCTTTATCAAGATGCCTTGATAAAGGCACCCGCCGAAACGCGTAGATCTGCCCACCTGAGTGTGCACCCTCTTTGACAGTCTATGCCCACACTGTGGGACAAGAACTATCTTCCCTTCAACGGATTCAGCTCTATCTAGCGCTTGAAATAATAAGCGCAAAAGAAGAAAACCACCGGACAACAGACAGAACTGCCTCTTAGAGACTCCTGCAAACCCTGAACAACCTCAAGCAAAATCTTAAGGGTAAACAGTCTCAGAGACCAACGGTAATTCGCAAACAAACTCCTGCTAAAGATTGAGGAATTTTCAAACGCTACAAGCCTCTTAGAGACTCCTGCAAACCCTGAATAGCATACTAGCACAAAATAGGGTATACAGTCTCAGAGACCAACGGATAATTCAATTTTAAATTAAAACACCTTAACAGCGTTAAAACGGCTAAGATTTATCTAGCACAACAAATTGGAGATATACATTGTATCAGCCTAACAAAGGAAATAGAAACAAATCAACAGCTTGTTCATAATAATCTCCAAAGCTACAAAAAGCAAGATTGTCAACTTCAAGGCTGTATTTACTCCAAACGTATATTGCCTCCACAACGGTTTTTTATAACCCCATAAAGCTAAAAAGCCTTTTACACCCAAGACAAAATCGTGAGTACTAGAAGAACATTAATACTAAACTTTTAAAGCCTCAAAAGAGACCGTATAGACCACAGAAGCAAGCAAAAAGTGTACAATATTTAAGCAAGCAAATAAGTGTACAATATTTTAGCAACTATTTTCAATCTTCAATTATTGTTATTACAAATTGTATATTGTATATTGTTTTATATGTCTTAAAGTAATAGAGCTCTATACTTTTATTATGCACATGTTTTAAAGTGTTTTAAAATAAATATATTATTTTTTCAACCATAACGCTTAAGCTTAAACTTTTATTTAGGTTACACAGTAACATACAATCACCACCAATTATACCTTTAGCTCCCCTCACCTTGGTTATTGCGATCTATTGATCTATGTAATCTATGTATCTATCTATCAAATCTATCTCGTGGTTGTGCAAATGGACTGTTTGCGGTTGTTTGCGGTGCGTTACACGGGGAGTTTGGTCTGTCACTGTGAAGCGGGCGTAACCCTTACACTACCTGATCGATACAACATCATACCTGATGTTTTAAAGCACGTTACTCCAAACAATTTAGGAATGTTAGGTGATTTATGCCCTTTATGGCTTAAAACCAGACTCTGCATCAACTATGTAATTTTCCGTGGGAGTTTTGCCATGGATCCCCCTCCGGCATGCCACAGTCCAGGTGTTAGTCCCCTTGAAACAACTTTTCCATCACTATTGTGGCCAGAAAGAGTCCCTGTTGGTTTTAAAGTTCGCCTGCCTATTGAAGTCAATGGCGGTTCGCGAACAGTTGCGGAAGTTCGAGTCCGCCGTTCGCGAACCGAAATTTTTAGGTTTGCGACATCACTAGTGACCAGAAGAATGGGCAGAATAATCCCATGGTCACTGTGGACTAGGGTAGTCTACCCTGATGTCCAAGACAGGATTGTATTTCTTGTTGTTTATATATATATTCTCTTATAACTTGTTATTTGTTGTACACTAAACAAAACCATTTTTGTATGCTTCTTGTATACCTTGTTATTTGTTATACTCTAAAAAAATGTATGCTTTATCCTTTGAAAACAAAATGCATAGATATCTCAAAACATAATGTTCTGCACATAAGAGTCAAGTAACATAAATGTCACAAAATACAATGTTCTGCTCTAAAAAGAAAATGAATTATTGTTACTGAACAAAGTGATATGCCAGAAAATGGAAATGTCTCAAAGTATAATGGTCTGTACAAAAAAGAAAGTCAGTACAGGTAAGAACTGTATATATTAACAAAAAAATGTTTATGTGCTAGTAGTAAATAGCGTTCCCCTTCAATATTAGAAGCTACATTATGGACCTCATTATCTCAGAAAATCTAGATTGGGGAATATAATTTTATATTAAAGGGACAGTTCACCCAAAAATGTTCTCCCCTTTAAATTGCTCCCAATGATTCATTTTACCTGCTGGAGTGTTTTAAATTGTTTACAAGTAGCTTCTTTACCCCTAATTTGGCATTTAAAATAGCTGATTTAGCCTGTGGTCTCTCAACCTATACTGAAAGTTTCTATACTGGAGTATATTCTATTGAATAGCCTAAGTAAACACAGCCAGCAGAAGAGATTACACTCTCAGTGGGGGGGGGGGGGGGGGGGCATGATAGTTAAGTAATAAAATAATGATTTTCCCTATCTCTGCAGCTGGTATAACAAGTCATTGAAAATACATTCATATAAAAACAATTTTACAGTTTACTCCCCCTTTAACATTATAAATAATTGAAAACAATTATATATTCAACAAAGTAAATATATGGCCACCCCAAAAGTATATTGAAAAGTGAAAGGTAGAATTTGAACTCAAAGATAACAGCAATATATGCTTATCTTCAAGGTTTGAGAACCAGGGGCCCGATCCAATATGCAGCGTCGCCCGCAAAAGCCGGCTCAAATCAGCCAATAGGAATTCAAGGGACGCTATTTTTAATCGCGTACCTTGAATTCCTATTCAGTGTACGGCGGAGATCGTAGGAAGAGGATCCTCCACGCTCCATGGCTCCGCTGTCTTCAGTTCCAGCATCGCTGATCTTCAGTTCCAGCATCGCCGGTCTTCAGTTCCAGAGTGGACGGTCTTCAGCTCCGCGGTCATCGGTCTTCAACTCCTCCGCTCTGCGCCCGTTGGTTCCTGGAAGAAGAAGATGTCGCCGCTTGGAAGAAGACTTCGCCTGGAACAGGACCTTCTCCGCTGGTCTTCAGGACAGGTAAGGAGCACTTGGGGGTTAGACTTAGTTTTTTTTAAGGGGGGATCGGGTGGGTTTTAGAGTAGGGGTGTGTGGGTTGTAATGTGGGGGAGGTTGTTCTTTTTTTTACAGGTAAAAGAGCTGATTATTTTGGGGCAATGCCCTGCAAAAGGCCCTTTTAAGGGCTGGTAATAGAGCTGATTACTTTTGTAATTTAGTTTAGCGTAAGGACATTTTTATTATTTTGGGGGGCTTTTTTATTTTATTTGGGGGCTTAGATGAGGTGTAATTAGCTTAAAATTCTTGTAATCTTTTTTTATTTTTTTGTAATTTAGTGTTTGTTTGTTTTTGTAATATAGTTTAGTGTATCTAATTGTATTTTAGTTGAGATAATTGTAGTTTATTAATTTATTGATAGTTTAGGTGCATTTGTAACTTAGGTTAGGATTTATTTTACAGGTAATTTTGTAATTATTTTAACTAGGTAGCTATTAAATACAAAGTTACCTGTAAAATAAATATAAACCCTAAAATAGCTGCAATGTAATTATTTATTTTATTGTAGCTATCTTAGGGTTTATTTTATAGGTAAGTATTTAGTTTTAAATAGGAATAATTTAGTTAATACTATTAATATTATTTAGATTTATTTAAATAATAATTAAGTTAGGGGGTGTTAGGGTTAGACTTAGGTTTAGGGGTTAATATATTTAAAATAGGTGGCGGCGGTGTAGGGGGATCAGATTAGGGGGGTAATACATATAATATAGGTGGCGGCGGTGTAGGGGGTTCAGATTAGGGGGTAATACATATAATATAGGTGGCGGCGGGATCCGGGAGTGGCGGTTTAGGGGTTAATACATTTATTGTTAGGAGTGAGAGGGGGGATTGCGAATATAGGGGTATACGTGTCGGGCTATTTTTGGGAGGCGTGTTAGACAGTAACGGGAGATTTAATATTTTTGTTAGTTTTTATAAGCGGCGGCAGTTGCTAAAGTGCCGCTTATTTCTGGACATCGCTAGTTTGTCCGACTTACGGCACTTTAGCAACTTTAGTAAGCTGATTATTTTGGGGCAATGCCCTGCAAAAGGCCCTTTTAAGGGCTGGTAATAGAGCCGATTACTTTTGTAATTTAGTTTAGGGTAGGGACATTTTTATTATTTTGGGGGGCTTTTTTATTTTATTAGGGGGCTTAGATGAGGTGTAATTAGCTTAAAATTCTTGTAATCTTTTTTTATTTTTTTGTAATTTAGTGTTTGTTTGTTTTTGTAATATAGTTTAGTGTATTTAATTGTATTTTAGTTGAGATAATTGTAGTTTATTTAATTAATTTATTGATAGTTTAGGTGCATTTGTAACTTAGGTTAGGATTTATTTTACAGGTAATTTTGTAATTATTTTAACTAGGTAGCTATTAAATAGTTAACTATTTAATAGCTATTGTACCTAGTTAAAATAAATACAAAGTTACCTGTAAAATAAATATAAACCCTAAAATAGCTGCAATGTAATTATTTATTATATTGTAGCTATCTTAGGGTTTATTTTATAGGTATTTAGTTTTAAATAGGAATAATTTAGTTAATAATATTAATATTATTTAGATTTATTTAAATAATAATTAAGGCCTAGATTTGGAGTTCGGCGGTAAAAGGGCTGTTAACGCTCCGCAGGCTTTTTTCTGGCCGCACCATAAAATTAACTCTGGTATCGAGAGTTCAAACAAATGCTGCGTTAGGCTCCAAAAAAGGAGCGTAGAGCATTTTTACCGCAAAAGCAACTCTCGATACCAGAGTTGCTTACGGACGCGGCCGGCCTCAAAAACGTGCTCGTGCACGATTCCCCCATAGGAAACAATGGGGCTGTTTGAGCTGAAAAAAAACCTAACACCTGCAAAAAAAGCAGCGTTCAGCTCCTAACGCAGCCCCATTGTTTGCTATGGGGAAACACTTCCTACGTCTGCACCTAACACTCTAACATGTACCCCGAGTCTAAACACCCCTAGCCTTACACTTATTAACCCCTAATCTGCCGCCCCCGCTATCGCTGACCCCTGCATATTTTTTTAAACCCCTAATCTGCCGCTCCGTAAACCGCCGCCACCTACGTTATCCCTATGTACCCCTAATCTGCTACCCCTAACACCGCCGACCCCTATATTATATTTATTAACCCCTAACCTGCCCCCCACAACGTCGCCGACACCTGCCTACACTTATTAACCCCTAATCTGCCGAGCGGACCTGAGCGCTACTATAATAAAGTTATTAACCCCTAATCCGCCTCACTAACCCTATCATAAATAGTATTAACCCCTAATCTGCCCTCCCTAACATCGCCGACACCTAACTTCAATTATTAACCCCTAATCTTCCGATCGGAGCTCACCGCTATTCTAATAAATGGATTAACCCCTAAAGCTAAGTCTAACCCTAACACTAACACCCCCCTAAGTTAAATATAATATTTATCTAACGAAATAAATTAACTCTTATTAAATAACTTATTCCTATTTAAAGCTAAATACTTACCTGTAAAATAAATCCTAATATAGCTACAATATAAATTATAATTATATTATAGCTATTTTAGGATTAATATTTATTTTACAGGCAACTTTGTAATTATTTTAACCAGGTACAATAGCTATTAAATAGTTAAGAACTATTTAATAGTTACCTAGTTAAAATAATAACAAATTTACCTGTAAAATAAATCCTAACCTAAGTTATAATTAAACCTAACACTACCCTATCAATAAAATAATTAAATAAACTACCTACAATTACCTACAATTAACCTAACACTACACTATCAATAAATTAATTAAACACAATTCCTACAAATAAATACAATTAAATAAACTAGCTAAAGTACAAAAAATAAAAAAGAACTAAGTTACAGAAAATAAAAAAATATTTACAAACATAAGAAAAATATTACAACAATTTTAAACTAATTACACCTACTCTAAGCCCCCTAATAAAATAACAAAGCCCCCCAAAATAAAAAATTCCCTACCCTATTCTAAATTAAAAAAGTTACAAGCTCTTTTACCTTACCAGCCCTGAACAGGGCCCTTTGCGGGGCATGCCCCAAGAATTTCAGCTCTTTTGCCTGTAAAAAAAAACATACAATACCCCCCCCCCCCAACATTACAACCCACCACCCACATACCCCTAATCTAACCCAAACCCCCCTTAAATAAACCTAACACTAAGCCCCTGAAGATCTTCCTACCTTGTCTTCACCATCCAGGTATCACCGATCCGTCCTGGCTCCAAGATCTTCATCCAACCCAAGCGGGGGTTGGCGATCCATAATCCGGTCCAGAAGAGGCTCCAAAGTCTTCCTCCTATCCGGCAAGAAGAGGACATCCGGACCGGCAAACATCTTCTCCAAGCGGCATCTTCGATCTTCTTCCATCCGGAGCGAAGCGGCAGGATCCTGAAGACCTCCAGCGCGGAACATCCATCCGGACCGACGACTGAACGACGAATGACTGTTCCTTTAAGGGACGTCATCCAAGATGGCGTCCCTCGAATTCCAATTGGCTGATAGGATTCTATCAGCCAATCGGAATTAAGGTAGGAATTTTCTGATTGGCTGATGGAATCAGCCAATCAGAATCAAGTTCAATCCGATTGGCTGATCCAATCAGCCAATCAGATTGAGCTCGCATTCTATTGGCTGTTCCGATCAGCCAATAGAATGCGAGCTCAATCTGATTGGCTGATTGGATCGGCCAATCGGATTGAACTAGATTCTGATTGGCTGATTCCATCAGCCAATCAGAAAATTCCTACCTTAATTCCGATTGGCTGATAGAATCCTATCAGCCAATCGGAATTCGAGGGACGCCATCTTGGATGACGTCCCTTAAAGGAACAGTCATTCGTCGTTCAGTCGTCGGTCCGGATGGATGTTCCGCGCTGGAGGTCTTCAGGATCCTGCCGCTTCGCTCCGGATGGAAGAAGATCGAAGATGCCGCTTGGAGAAGATGTTTGCCGGTCCGGATGTCCTCTTCTTGCCGGATAGGAGGAAGACTTTGGAGCCTCTTCTGGACCGGATTATGGATCGCCAACCCCCGCTTGGGTTGGATGAAGATCTTGGAGCCAGGACGGATCGGTGATACCTGGATGGTGAAGACAAGGTAGGAAGATCTTCAGGGGGTTAGTGTTAGGTTTATTTAAGGGGGGTTTGGGTTAGATTAGGGGTATGTGGGTGGTGGGTTGTAATGTTGGGGGGGGTATTGTATTTATTCTTTTACAGGCAAAAGAGCTGAAATTCTTGGGGCATGCCCCGCAAAGGGCCCTGTTCAGGGCTGGTAAGGTAAAAGAGCTTGTAACTTTTTTAATTTAGAATAGGGTAGGGAATTTTTTATTTTGGGGGGCTTTGTTATTTTATTAGGGGGCTTAGAGTAGGTGTAATTAGTTTAAAATTGTTGTAATATTTTTCTTGTTTGTAAATATTTTTTTATTTTCTGTAACTTAGTTCTTTTTTATTTTTTGTATTTTAGCTAGTTTATTTAATTGTATTTATTTGTAGGAATTGCGTTTAATTAATTTATTGATAGTGTAGTGTTAGGTTAATTGTAGGTAATTGTAGGTAGTTTATTTAATTATTTTATTGATAGGGTAGTGTTAGGTTTAATTATAACTTAGGTTAGGATTTATTTTACAGGTAAATTTGTTATTATTTTAACTAGGTAACTATTAAATAGTTCTTAACTATTTAATAGCTATTTTACCTGGTTAAAATAATAACAAAGTTGCCTGTAAAATAAATATTAATCCTAAAATAGCTATAATATAATTATAATTTATATTGTAGCTATATTATGATTTATTTTACAGGTAAGTATTTAGCTTTAAATAGGAATAATTTATTTAATAAGAGTTAATTTATTTCGTTAGATAAAAATTATATTTAACTTAGGGGGGTGTTAGTGTTAGGGTTAGACTTAGCTTTAGGGGTTAATACATTTATTAGAATAGCGGTGAGCTCCGGTCGGCAGATTAGGGGTTAATAATTGAAGTTAGGTGTCGGCGATGTTAGGGAGGGCAGATTAGGGGTTAATACTATTTATGATTGGGTTAGTGAGGCGGATTAGGGGTTAATACATTTATTATAGTAGCGCTCAGGTCCGCTCGGCAGATTAGGGGTTAATAAGTGTAGGCAGGTGTCGGCGACGTTGAGGGGGGCAGATTAGGGGTTAATAAATATAATATAGGGGTCGGCGATGTTAGGGCAGCAGATTAGGGGTACATAGGGATAACGTAGGTGGCGGCTATTTGCGGTCGGAAGATTAGGGGTTAATTATTTTAAGTAGCTGGCGGCGACGTTGTGGGGGGCAAGTTAGGGGTTAATAAATGTAATACAGGGGTCGGCGGGGTTAGGGGCAGCAGATTAGGGGTACATAAGTATAACGTAGGTGGCGGTCGGCAGATTAGGGGTTAAAAATTTTAATCGAGTGGCGGCGGTGTGGGGGGACCTCGGTTTAGGGGTACATAGGTAGTTTATGGGTGTTAGTGTACTTTAGGGTACAGTAGTTAAGAGCTTTATAAACCGGCGTTAGCCAGAAAGCTCTTAACTCCTGCTATTTTCAGGCGGCTGGAATCTTGTCGTTAGAGCTCTAACGCTCACTTCAGAAACGACTCTAAATACCGGCGTTAGAAAGATCCCATTGAAAATATAGGCTACGCAAATGGCGTAGGGGGATCTGCGGTATGGAAAAGTCGCGGCTGAAAAGTGAGCGTTAGACCCTTTAATCACTGACTCCAAATACCAGCGGGTGGCCAAAACCAGCGTTAGGAGCCTCTAACGCTGGTTTTGACGGCTACCGCCGAACTCCAAATCTAGGCCTAAGTTAGGGGGTGTTAGGGTTAGACTTAGGTTTAGGGGTTAATATATTTAAAATAGGTGGCGGCGGTGTAGGGGGATCAGATTAGGGGTTAATATATTTAAAATAGGTGGCGGCGGTGTAGGGGGATCAGATTAGGGGTTAATATATTTAAAATAGGTGGCGGCGGTGTAGGGGGATTAGATTAGGGGTTAATATATTTAAAATAGGTGGCGGCGGTGTAGGGGGATCAGATTAGGGATTAATATATTTAAAATAGGTGGCGGCAGTGTAGGGGGATTAGATTAGGGGTTAATAAATTTAAAATAGGTGGCGGCGGTGTAGGGGGATCAGATTAGGGGTAATATATTTAACCCCTTAATGACAAGTGACGTACCAGGTACGGCCTGCAAAAACTTGCAGTTAGTGACAATGGACGTACCTGGTACGTCACTTGTCTAAGAGAGTGCTGGAAGCGATCGCAATCGCTTCCAGCAGCTCTCAGGGTATTGCAGTGATGCCTCGATATTGAGGCATCCTGCAATACCCTTTAGAAAGCATCCGATGCAGAGAGAGCCACTCTGTGGCCCTCTCTGCACCGGTAGCGATGCGGCCGGTTCGTTGGTGGGTGGGAGCGCAACAGGGAGGCGGGTGGGCGGCCCATCGCTACCCGGCATCCGGCTCCTGTAAGTGCAATGTGCACGCCGGGTGCCGGGAGCGTGCGGGTGCGCGCGTGCGCGTGCGCGTGCACGCGCGCGATTACCTACCCACACTGACACCAATGAGTGGGAAGAGGGGGGAAAATATATATATATGAGGATCTGGGAGGGGGAGGGGGTTGGGGTATTGTGGGGGGCTGCTACACTACAGAAAAAATTAAATTGGTAATAAAAAATAATAAAAAAAACACTTTTTTGGGGGGCAAATTGGGTACTGGCAGACAGCTGCCAGTACCCAAGATGGCGGCAATTAGGTAGGGGAGAGGGTTAGATTGCTGGGGGGGGGGATCATGGAGGTTGGGGCTAAGGCAGGAGTCCATCACAGCTAAAACATTTTATTTTTTTTTATTAAAAAAAAGAAAAACTCCTTTTATTTAGTACTGGCAGACTTTCTGCCAGTACTTAAGATGGCGGGGACAATTGTGGGGTGGGGGAGGGAAGAGAACTGTTTGGGAGGGATCAGGGGGTGGGATGTGTCAGGTGGGAGGCTGATCTCTACCCTAAAGCTAAAATTAACCCTGCAAGCTCCCTACAAGCTACCTAATTTAACCCCTTAACTGCTGGGCATAATTTACGTGTGGTGCGCAGCAGCATTTAGCGGCCTTCTACTTACCAAAAAGCAACCCCAAAGCCATATAAGTCTGCTATTTCTGAACAAAGGGGATCCCAAAGAAGCATTTACAACCATTTGTGCCTTAATTGCAGAAGCTGTTTGTAAATAATTTCAGTGGGAAACCTAAAGTTTGTGACAAAATTTGTGAAAAAGTGAACTTTTTTTTTTATTTGATGACATTTGGCGGTGAAATGGTGGCATGAAATATACCAAAATGGGCCTAGATCAATACTTTGGGTTGTCTTCTAAAAAAAAATATATACATGTCAAGGGATATTCAGGTATTCCTGACAGATATCAGGGTTCCAATGTAACTAGCGCTAATTTTGAAAAAAAGTTGTTTGGAAATAGCAAAGTGCTACTTGTATTTATGGCCCTATAACTTGCAAAAAAAGTAAAGAACATGTAAACATTGGGTATTTCTAAACTCAGGACAAAATTTAGAAACTATTTAGCATAGGTGTTTTTTGGTGATTGTAGATGTGTAACAGATTTTGGGGGTCAAAGTTAGAAAAAGTGTGTTTTTTTCAATTTTTTCCTCATATTTTATATTTTTTTTATAGGAAATTATAAGATATGATGAAAATAATGGTATCCTTAGAAAGTCCATTTAATGGCGAGAAAAACGGTATATAATATGTATGGGTACAGTAAATGAGTAAGAGGAAAATTACAGCTAAACACAAACACTGCAGAAATGTAAAAATAGCCATTGTCATTAAGGGTAAGAAAATTGAAAAATGGTCCGGTCATTAAGGGGTTAAAATAGGTGGTGGCGGTGTAGGGGGATTAGATTAGGGGTTAATATATGTAAAATAGGTGGCGGCGCGGTAGGGGGCTCAGATTAGGGGTTAATATAGTTAATATAGGTGGCGGCGGTGTAGGGGGGTCAGATTAGGGGGGTAATACATATAATATAGGTGGCGGCGGTGTAGGGGGTTCAGATTAGGGGGTAATACATATAATATAGGTGGCGGCGGGATCCGGGAGCGGCGGTTTAGGGGTTAATACATTTATTGTTAGGAGTGAGAGGGGGGATTGCGAATATAAGTCTGCTATTTCTGAACAAAGGGGATCCCAAAGAAGCATTTACAACCATTAGTGCCTTAATTGCAGAAGCTGTTTGTAAATAATTTCAGTGGGAAACCTAAAGTTTGTGACAAAATTTGTGAAAAAGTGAACTTTTTTTTTTATTTGATGACATTTGGCGGTGAAATGGTGGCATGAAATATACCAAAATGGGCCTAGATCAATACTTTGGGTTGTCTTCTAAAAAAAAATATATACATGTCAAGGGATATTCAGGTATTCCTGACAGATATCAGGGTTCCAATGTAACTAGCGCTAATTTTGAAAAAAAGTTGTTTGGAAATAGCAAAGTGCTACTTGTATTTATGGCCCTATAACTTGGAAAAAAAGTAAAGAACATGTAAACATTGGGTATTTCTAAACTCAGGACAAAATTTAGAAACTATTTAGCATAGGTGTTTTTTGGTGATTGTAGATGTGTAACAGATTTTGGGGGTCAAAGTTAGAAAAAGTGTGTTTTTTTCAATTTTTTCCTCATATTTTATATTTTTTTTATAGGAAATTATAAGATATGATGAAAATAATGGTATCCTTAGAAAGTCCATTTAATGGCGAGAAAAACGGTATATAATATGTATGGGTACAGTAAATGAGTAAGAGGAAAATTACAGCTAAACACAAACACTGCAGAAATGTAAAAATAGCCATTGTCATTAAGGGTAAGAAAATTGAAAAATGGTCCGGTCATTAAGGGGTTAAAATAGGTGGTGGCGGTGTAGGGGGATTAGATTAGGGGTTAATATATGTAAAATAGGTGGCGGCGCGGTAGGGGGCTCAGATTAGGGGTTAATATAGTTAATATAGGTGGCGGCGGTGTAGGGGGGTCAGATTAGGGGGGTAATACATATAATATAGGTGGCGGCGGTGTAGGGGGTTCAGATTAGGGGGTAATACATATAATATAGGTGGCGGCGGGATCCGGGAGCGGCGGTTTAGGGGTTAATACATTTATTGTTAGGAGTGAGAGGGGGGATTGCGAATATAGGGGTATACATGTCGGGCTATTTTTGGGAGGCGTGTTAGACAGTAACGGGAGATTTAATATTTTAGTTAGTTTTTATAAGCGGCGGCAGTTGCTAAAGTGCCGTAAGTCACTGGCGACTCCAGAAATCTTTACTTACGCTTATTTCTGGACATCGCTAGTTTGTCCAACTTACGGCACTTTAGCAACTGTCGGCGCTGTATATGTTAAAGCCCAATGTGCGAGGTGAAACTACGGGGCGACACAGGTTTCCACGCTTGCGCCGAAACCTGCGCCGTATATCGGATTGCGCCTCAGAAGAGGAGCCAAGGTACAATACTGCAGGAGCAGGAGTCACACAGGGAAGTCAAACCGGACTGCAGGTATCAACCAAAGTGTAAACAGATTAGCCCCACTGAGCTCAAATGGTAAGCCACCTCTAAACTGCACATTAGTGAGCCAACCACACTCCCCAAAACATCTACACAAAACAACAACACAGTTGTGGCAGTCCCAATTAAACCAATAGAATAATTCTTGGCGACAGATCTCTGGCCAACAGGGGTTTCCTCACTTTTCCCTGCCCACAGACACTCTGGGAGGTTATAACATCTTCCACTTGCTCCACACTCAGCAAGAGATCTCTTGACACCATCCCTTTCATCGATATGATGAGATTATAAATCTTTTCACAAATTGTCCTTTCAAAGTCCATAAAAAGGGTTTGTATCGCTTCTATGTCTATACAGTATATAAAGTATGAAAATTGTAGTAAGAGCTTAGACTGCTTTCTTCTTACCCGGGGGTGTGCTGAGCCTTTCCCTCAGAGAGCCGTTGAAAAGTCTCAGCGGTCCGGCCTGTGACGCACAATATAGATATCATCCAAATCAGTAGAAAATACTCAATGTAGTGGGATAGAATTTAACGCTGGATGTCTTGAATAGATTCTGATTTAATTGCGGAATGTAAAGAATTCTGACAGAGCTCCCAGTTTATCGGCCATAGCCCAGACCCCCCCCCCCCTATCATACAATTTTCCAATATACTTCTATTATCAAGTTCTCTCTTTGTATCCTTTATTGAAGGAGTGGCAATACACTAGTGGGAGCTAGCTGAACACATCCGTAAGCCAATGATAAGAGGTATATTTGTACAGTCACCAAAATATCTAGATAGGTAGCATGCACATGCCTGAGCACTACATGACAGGAAATAGTGCTGTTGTCTAGTGCTATTGCTAAAGTATAACATTGTCGCAAAACAGCTGCTGTATAGTGCTGCAGACACGTGCACACTCCTGAACTTGCCTTCCTATTTTACAACAAAGGATAACAAGAAAGTTCTATCTAAATCATTTATGTCCTCTTAAAGGGACAGTCAACACCAGAATTGTTGTTTTAAAAGATAGATAATCCCTTAATTACCCATCCCCAGTTTTGCATAACCAACACAGTTATAATAATACAGGTTTTACCTATGTAATTACATTGTATCTAAGCCTCTGAAACTGCCTCCTTATTTCAGTTCTTTTGTCAGACTTGCATTCTAGCCAATCAGTGCTCACTCCTCAGTAAATTCACGTGCATGAGCTCAATGTTATCTATATGAAACACATGAACTAACGCCCTCTAGTGGTGAAAAACTGTCAAAATGCATTGATTAGAGGCGGCCTTCAAGGTCTAAGAAATTAGCATATGAACCTCCTAGGTTTAGCTTTCAACTAAGAATACCAAAGAGAACATTGCAAAATTGGTAATAAAAGTAAATTGGAAAGTTGTTTAAAATTGCATGCCCTATTTGAATCTTAAAAGTTTTTTTTGGACTTGACTGTCCCTTTAAAGAGAAGTGGACCCAGGGTAGAAACATGAGGCGCTCTATTTACCACTTTTGCCCAACTAAGAATTTACATTAAAGGTACAGTCTAGGCCAAAATAAACTTTCATGATTCAGATAGAGCATGTAATTTTAAACAATTTTCCAATTTACTTTGATCACCAATTTTGCTTTGTTCCCTTGGTATTCTTAGTTGAAAGCTTAACCTAGGAGGTTCATATGCTAATTTAGACCTTGAAGCCCACTTCTTTTCAGATTGCATTTAACAGTTTTTCACCACTAGAGGGTGTTAGTTCACGTATTTCATATAGATAACACTGTGCTCGTGCACGTGAAGTTATCTGGGAGCAGGCACTGATTGGCTAGACTGCAAGTCTGTCAAAAGAACTGAAAAAAGGGGCAGTTTGCAGAGGCTTAGATACAAGATAATCACAGAGGTTAAAAGTATACAGGGAGTGCAGAATTATTAGGCAAATGAGTATTTTGACCATATCATCCTCTTTATGCATGTTGTCTTACTCCAAGCTGTATAGGCTCGAAAGCCTACTACCAATTAAGCATATTAGGTGATGTGCATCTCTGTAATGAGAAGGGGTGTGGTCTAATGACATCAACACCCTATATCAGGTGTGCATAATTATTAGGCAACTTCCTTTCCTTTGGCAAAATGGGTCAAAAGAAGGACTTGACAGGCTCAGAAAAGTAAAAAATAGTGAGATATCTTGCAGAGGGATGCAGCACTCTTAAAATTGCAAAGCTTCTGAAGCGTGATCATCGAACAATCAAGCGTTTCATTCAAAATAGTCAACAGGGTCGCAAGAAGCGTGTGGAAAAACCAAGGTGCAAAATAACTGCCCATGAACTGAGAAAAGTCAAGCGTGCAGCTGCCAAGATGCCACTTGCCACCAGTTTGGCCATATTTCAGAGCTGCAACATCACTGGAGTGCCCAAAAGCACAAGGTGTGCAATACTCAGAGACATGGCCAAGGTAAGAAAGGCTGAAAGACGACCACCACTGAACAAGACACACAAGCTGAAACGTCAAGACTGGGCCAAGAAATATCTCAAGACTGATTTTTCTAAGACTTTATGGACTGATGAAATGAGAGTGAGTCTTGATGGGCCAGATGGATGGGCCCGTGGCTGGATTGGTAAAGAGCAGAGAGCTCCAGTCCGACTCAGACGCCAGCAAGGTGGAGGTGGAGTACTGGTTTGGGCTGGTATCATCAAAGATGAGCTTGTGGGGCCTTTTCGGGTTGAGGATGGAGTCAAGCTCAACTCTCAGTCCTACTGCCAGTTTCTGGAAGACACCTTCTTCAAGCAGTGGTACAGGAAGAAGTCTGCATCCTTCAAGAAAAGCATGATTTTCATGCAGGACAATGCTCCATCACACGCGTCCAAGTACTCCACAGCGTGGCTGGCAAGAAAGGGTATAAAAGAAGAAAATCTAATGACATGGCCTCCTTGTTCACCTGATCTGAACCCCATTGAGAACCTGTGGTCCATCATCAAATGTGAGATTTACAAGGAGGGAAAACAGTACACCTCTCTGAACAGTGTCTGGGAGGCTGTGGTTGCTGCTGCACGCAATGTTGATGGTGAACAGAACAGATCAAAACACTGACAGAATCCATGGATGGCAGGCTTTTGAGTGTCCTTGCAAAGAAAGGTGGCTATATTGGTCACTGATTTGTTTTTGTTTTGTTTTTGAATGTCAGAAATGTATATTTGTGAATGTTGAGATGTTATATTGGTTTCACTGGTAAAAATAAATAATTGAAATGGGTATATATTTGTTTTTTGTTAAGTTGCCTAATAATTATGCACAGTAATAGTCACCTGCACACACAGATATCCCCCTAAAATAGCTATAACTAAAAACAAACTTAAAAACTACTTCCAAAACTATTCAGCTTTGATATTAATGAGTTTTTTGGGTTCATTGAGAACATGGTTGTTGTTCAATAATAAAATTAATCCTCAAAAATACAACTTGCCTAATAATTCTGCACTCCCTGTATTATTATAACTGTGTTGGTTATGCAAAACTGGGGAATGGGTAATAAAGGGATTATCTATCTTTTAAAACAATAAAAATTCTGGTATAGACTGTCCCTTTAACAGCAACTCTTAAAAGTACAAGAGATTTTTTTTGGCATTTTTACTATCACTCAGTTTAAACAAAAATAGAGCCTTTGTTTTATTTAAAAAAAAAATATATAGGGACAGATTATGAGTGA
The DNA here is from genome assembly GCF_027579735.1 of Bombina bombina. Lineage (NCBI taxonomy): Eukaryota > Metazoa > Chordata > Amphibia > Anura > Bombinatoridae > Bombina > Bombina bombina. The sequence goes on along the minus strand of NC_069499.1, from coordinate 1,404,562,502 downwards.
GCGCTAACAGTTACATGAGAGTGATAAGGGGTATATCGCGGGTGTTTGCGCGCATCGGGCTTTCCGCTCATACTACAAGTTGAAAGTAAATGTGATTGCTTAAGCACAATTCAAGTTAACGCTCGTCAGGTTAGCGCGTCCTCAGAGCTTTGGTTAACTGTTTTGCAAAACAAAAAAAGTATCACAAAACACATCAAAAATACATTACAAAGTACAGTTACACTCATAATAACACTATCTGATAAAAATTATTTAAACAACGATTGCAAAAAAAAGTTATAAAGGCTCAAAGATATGTGGTCTCGGCTGGCAAAGGGTTTTAACATAGAGATTCATACATACACATGTCTAAAGATATATATATATATATATATATGCATGTATGTGTTTTCAGATTTATTAATGTATTTATATTATGTGTATTTATGTATTTACAGACATATATACACATATAAACACATCAATAAATATGTACACATATATAGACATATATACAAGTGCACTGGAGCCCTTTTCAATAGATGAAAACATGAAAAGATATATTTATGCAATATTCATATTTAATAAAGGTTTTAGCTATGTATTTACTGTGAATATTTGGCATTCCAATATTCTGCACATATGCAGAATATGTTCTAAGCATTTCTTAATAGATATTCCTGTATATATATATCTGTATATGGGGTAGATTTATCACAGGTAGAGCAGACATGATTCGCTGTAGCATACGCTGTCGGCATTTAAAGGATTACTTTCTGTTATAATTTTTAAGCTAAACAACTAACATATTAAAGTTAATAAACATTAATTAAAACCTACTGACCTATATTTTCTCCAAAACAAAGTTTCATAACGTTCTAAAAGTTATATCTTTTATTCGCCGATGATGTCACGTTATCCTGACCACTATTTTCAACACTGCATGTTCAAAATACTTAAACCAATAACTTTGTGTTTAAAGCGCCATTTTGAAACCTAGGTATTGTAAACGTATTGGTACAGAGCAAAGGATACCCACGGAGTGGGTTTGGAAAACAATTAAATTTGCAGACAAGATTTCTGATATACGGTAGAGATATGTTAATGAAATGCTATTGATAAAAAGCGTATTTGGGGTAGTTAGTTAGTAACAGGCATAGAAAATATTTACTTACAGTGGCCCTTTAACATTGCACAAGCATTTCTTGTGAAATGCTTGTGCAATGCACCCCCTGCACACTCGTGGCCAATCGGCCATTAGCAGGGGGTGTCAATCATCCCGACGTGCGCAAAAAGCTTACTTATCGCACAGTTAATGCTTGAGTGGGAGTGTTAAATAGAACTCCACTTGTAATCTGGCCCATAGCTAGTAGACAACCCAAGGTATTGATACAGATCCATTTTGGTATGTTTCATGCCACCATTTGGCTGTTAATTGCGATCATATTTAAAACAAAAAAATTACTTTTTCACAAACGTACGGCTAGATTTAGAGTTCTGCGGCCAAAGGGGTGCGTTAGCTACGCGTGCTTTTTTTCTCCTGTCCTTTTAAATACCGCTGGTATTTAGAGTTCACAGAATGGCTGCGTTAGGCTCCAAAAAGGGAGCATACAGGCATATTTACCGCCACTGCAACTCTAGATACCAGCGTTGCTTACGGACGCGGCCAGCTTCAAAAACGTGTTTGTGCACGATTCCCCCATAGAAAACAATGGGGCTGTTTGAGTTGAAAAAAAAACTAACACCTGCAAAAAAGCAGCGTTCAGCTCCTAACGCAGCCCCATTGTTTGCTATGCGGAAACACTTCCTAAGTCTGCACCTAACACCCTAACATGAACCCAGAGTCTAAACACCCCTAACCTTACACTTATTAACCCCTAATCTGCCGCCCCTGCTATCGCTGACCCCTGCATATTATTATTAACCCCTAATCTGCCGCTCCGTACACCACCGCAAGCTACATTATAGCTATGTACCCCTAATCTGCTGCGCCTAACACCGCCGACCCCTATATTATATTTATTAACCCCTAATCTGCCCCCCTCAACGTCGCCTCCACCTACCTACACTTATTAACCCCTAATCTGCCGAGCGGACCGCACCGCTACTATAATAAAGTTATTAAAGGAACCGTCATTCGGCGAGTAGGCGTCGTTAGAAGAGGATGGATCCGCGTCGGCTGGGAAGAAGATGGCTCCGCTCCGCTCCAGAAGAAAGAAGATTGAAGATGCTGCTTGATAGAAGACTTCATCCCGATGATGGACATCTGACTTCAGCCCGATGATGGATTTCTTCAGCCGCCGCTTGGATCCAGACTTCAGCCCGAGGATGGACGTCACTCTTCAGCCCCCCGCTTGGGCTTGGATCAAGACATCGGAGGCTCTTCTGGACAGATCGGGATCCGGTGAGGTGAAGACAAGCTAGGGAGATCTTCAGGGGCTTAGTGTTAGGTTTATTTAAGGGGGGTTTGGGTTAGATTAGGGGTATGTGGGTGGTGGGTTGTAATGTTGGGGGGGGTATTGTATGTGTTTTTTTTCCATGCAAAAGAGCTGAATGCTTTGGGGCATGCCCCGCAAAGGGCCCTTTTCAGGGCTGGTAAGGTAAAAGAGCTTTGAACTTTTTTTAATTTAGAATAGGGTAGGGCATTGTTTTATTTTGGGGGGCTTTGTTATTTTATTAGGGGGCTTAGAGTAGGTGTAATTAGTTTAAAATTGTTGTAATATTTTTCTAATGTTTGTAAATATTTTTTTATTTTTTGTAACTTAGTTCTTTTTTATTTTTTGTACTTTAGTTAGTTTATTTAATTGTATTTATTTGTAGGTATTTTATTTAATTAATTTATTGATAGTGTAGTGTTATGTTTAATTGTAGATAATTGTAGGTATTTTATTTAATTAATTTATTGATAGTGTAGTGTTAGGTTTAATTGTAACTTAGGTTAGGATTTATTTTACAGGTAATTTTGTAATTATTTTAACTAGGTAACTATTAAATAGTTATTAACTATTTAATAGCTATTGTACCTGGTTAAAATAAATACAAAGTTGCCTGTAAAATAAATATTAATCCTAAAATAGCTACAATATAATTATTATTTATATTGTAGCTATATTAGGGTTTATTTTACAGGTAAGTATTTAGATTTAAATAGGAATAATTTATTTAATAAGAGTTAATTTATTTCGTTAGATTTAAATTATATTTAACTTAGGGGGGTGTTAGGGTTAGGGTTAGAATTAGCTTAAGGGGTTAAACAATTTATTAGAGTAGCGGTGAGCTCCGATCGGCAGATTAGGGGTTAATACTTGAAGTTAGGTGTCGGCGATGTTAGGGAGGGCAGATTAGGGGTTAATACTATTTATTATAGGGTTATTGAGGCGGGAGTGAGGCGGATTAGGGGTTTAATAACTTTATTATAATAGCGTCGCGGTCCGGTCGGCAGATTAGGGGTTAATAAGTGTAGGTAGTTAGCGGCGACGTTGGGGGCGGCATATTAGGGGTTAATAAATATAATATAGGGGTCGGCGGTGTTAGGGGCAGCAGATTAGGGGTTCATAGGGATAAAGTAGGTGGCAGCGGTGTGTGGTCGGCAGATTAGGGGTTAAAAAATTTTAATAGAGTGGCGGCGATGTGGGGGACCTCGGTTTAGGGGTACATAGGTAGTTTATGGGTGTTAGTGTACTTTAGAGCACAGTAGTTAAGAGCTTTATAAACCGGCGTTAGCCCAGAAAGCTCTTAACTACTGACTTTTTTCTGCTGCTGGAGTTTTGTCGTTAGGTTTCTAACGCTCACTTCAGCCACGACTCTAAATACCGGCGTTAGAAAGATCCCATTGAAAAGATAGGATACGCAATTGACGTAAGGGGATCTGCAGTATGGAAAAGTCGCGGCTGGAAAGTGAGCGTTAGACCCTTTCCTGACTGACTCCAAATACCAGAGGGCGGTAAAAACCAGCGTTTGGAGCCTCTAACGCTGGTTTTGACGGCTACCGCCCAACTCTAAATCTAGCCGTTAGGGTTTCCACTGAAATTATTTACATACTGCTTGTACAGTCAGAACACAAATAGTTATAAAAGCTTCTCTGGGATCCCCTTTGTTTTGAAATAACAGACATGCATGGCTTTGCCATCAGTTTTTGGTAATAAGAAGGCCTCTAATTGCAGCTGCACACCACACTACTGAAATTCCTGGCAGTAAAGGGGTTAATCAGTTAGCTGTTAAAGGTAATATTTATTGTAGTGCAAGGATTACCCTTCTACCTGATACCTACAACAACCCCCCAAACACACTTGTCACCACCATCTTAAGTACTGGCTGTCAGTCTGCCAGTACCCAGTGTAGGTCTTGACAATATCTGCCCTTCAGAAAACCATGGTCCTACTACTGATACTGTTGGTCTAAATGTATTCCTGATTATCACCACAGAAAAAGATCCTGGAAAACTAAAAACGATGATTTGGTTATTTTTAGACTACTATCCCTGAGTACCCGAGGGTGAACACAATTTGTCCATCATGCTAAGATGTCTCCATGGTAAGTGTGTCTCCAGAGCAAGATGACAATTTGTAATCTTCTGTGAATGTGACAGCTTATAGTGTGGTTTTGGGTCTGAGGTGTTATGCAATTGGTGTGGGGGTACCTTATGGGGTGGGCATGTAACAATAGGTTGTGTGTGGTGGTGGACCTGGTAAATTGGTGTAGATAATGAAGCTGTGGATGAATTTGGGGTTCTGTGTTTATTTTGTAGTTATTTGGTTGTTCAGCGAGGGGAAAAGTTGGAAACCTGTATTTATGTAGTTTGTCAGTTTGGGCAATTTGGTTTTGAAGTTGCATTACAAAATATGTTTTCTGTATTAATTGAGATTCTGTATTCAGATTTTGGGGTAGTTTTAATAAGCAGTGGATGCTGCTATCTATACCTGTAGTTTCCAGCTCGCTTGAAACAGAAGTTAAGAAGCAGTGGTCATCAGACCGCTGCTCCTTAACTTCTCCGCCACCTTTTAGATGGCAGACTGCAATCATCCCAATCAGATACGATCGGGATGATTGACACCCACTGCTAGCGGCCGATTGGCCGTGAATGTGCAGGGGCGGCATTGCACAATCATTTCACAAGAAATGCTTGTGCAATGTTAAATGCTGACAGCGTATGCTGTCGACATTTAGCGATGCCGGGCGGACATGATTCACTACAGCGAATCATGTCTGCCCGGCATTAAATAAATTGACCCCATAGAGTGGATTTGTTTATCGCTAACATGGGAGTTCTTTTCGGTGAAGAGACATTTTATTTGATGTGGATTACGGAGGTGGTTGATTTACTGCTTTAAGTCTTGGTGGTTTTTTGACTTTGGTTAGACCCATTTGGAATTCGAATTCGAATTGAGTTGGGGTTCTGGATACAATTGGAGTGGATTATTTGGTGGTTTGAAATTATTTCCACTCATTTAGAGAAGGTGGGTATGTGGCCCGAAACTTGGTTATTAAATGGGGTAAGTTATTGTTGGAGGGGCTTGTGGAAAGTTAACCTGATGGTGGTTGGTTTACATCTGTTAGCCTTACTCTGGCGGTTATAAAGGCCGCTGGTTGGTGGCGGGGCTCAACAGTGTTGTCGAGCTGAGGTGGGGGGCTTGGCTTTGATCAGAATGGGGATTCTGTTGGTACCTCCTGTTTGATTGGCAGGGGAGAATTTGGTTTAAGAGGACATGTCCTTCTCAGTATTAAGGAAGGGCATGTTTTGTGGCTGTGCAAGCACCCTGGGGTTTTGTGGAAATGTTTAACTGTTTATTTTGGAATGTTATGGCTATATTATTTATTGCGTTCAATAAAACAATCTGCGGCCCTTATAACCAATGCTCTTGTGTCATGTATTTATTCAAGCGGAACATAGTGCCTTAGATGGTGTTATAATGAGTGTAATTGTACTTTGTAATTTATTTTTTATGTGTTTTTTTACACTTTTTTGTTTTGCGAAACAGTTAACCAGAGCTCTGAGGTCGGGGTAATCATTCAAGCATTCACATTTACTTTTAACTTATAATACGAGTGCTCCTTCCGCCGTGCACAGACGCTATAAACCTGATAACGCTTGAACGTAACTGTTAGCACGCCACTCGTAATCTGGTCCATTATAAATAAAAGTTAAGCAGTTTGATAAACATAATTTTTGTTTAAAATAACATATTGTAGAATTTAGCAAAGGTTTATCAACTGCAGTTACACTTTTTGCACTTGTTAGGAACCATTCCAAATACTTTTGGCTGATTTTGTAGGTGATTGGAATTTAAAAGCTACCTGCAGTGCTATGCAATGGGATTCCCAACAGACGTCTAATTGATTGGAATGGAATGAGGATCATACATTCAATAATAAAATGTTCTAATGCCCCTTTGATACTAGTGCTAGGGGCTAAATTAAGTTTTGATAACTTTTGTAAAACAATTTTGTTCCAATGTTCATTAAGTCCTTACCAACATCATTTGTAGGAAATATTGATACATAGTAACATAGTAGATGTCCACTGCTGATTAAGTCCTTACTAACATCATTTGTAGGAAATATTGATACATAGTAACATAGTAGATGTCCACTGCTGATTAAGTCCTTACTAACATCATTTGTAGGAAATATTGATGTTCTAAGAAATGTTGCTGACATACATCAAAGGCTCTAACGATTTCAATTACTTGAACTTGGAACAGTGGTTTAAGTATTGAAGAGTTCTCACTTAGTAAGAAAATTTATTTTAAAATGCAATTAACAGAAAGATTGAAATCTACCCCTCGGTTAGAAATTGTACAGATACTTTAATAAATCATTTTATTCTAATGCAATCTGAGGTAATTAACATTTAGTATATCTAATCCTCCACTCTTTTAGTTTAAAGAGGCATAACACGCCCATTAAGGTACTAGAGCTGGAATCGATTTCCATATTACTGAGAGAATACAGCATGTTTCAACTTCTGAAGACTCAACAACTTACCTATTCACCTTACAGCCACTAGACATCCTTTATTCCAAGCAGATCAGTACCATCAGATTAATCTCTACTGTTATTATTATTATTATTATCTGGTATTTGTAGAGCGCCAACAGGTTCCGCAGCACTAGAACCTGTTTATACCATGAAAGTACCAAACATTTGCTATAGGCCTCTCTCCAGTTCATCTGATAGGTATGTAAACTGATATTCTTTTTCCACTATATACTCATACCCTCTTTTCTCTTTCATTGCTGATACTCCTTTTCAGAGACACCCTTAGCAATTGCAGGGTCCTGAGCAAGACAAATTTGCCTAGCGCTTTTATTCCTTGCCCCCTGTATGGCCCACCCCTGTCCCAACTTTCCTTTCAGTGTTACCTATATAAAGAATAACAGTATATATTACACCACATAATACCATAAACAATTGTTCAGAATATACATTGCACCTTCTCATAACCTCACCCGTGAAAGGGCAGGGTCCTGGACGGGCGCCACTCTGGCCTTGCCCAAAGGGCAGGCCATCTCCTTTTACTGTATCTATGTGTGTGTCATATATATTTATATATATATATATATATATATATATATATAAATACACACACACAGTATATATATATATATATATACACACACACACACACGCATAGTATATATATATATATATATATATATACACACACACACAGTATATATATATATATATATATATATAAATAAATATTTATATATACACATATATATAGTTTTATATATATATATATATATATATATATATATATATATATATATATATATACGCACACATGCAAAATCACAAATGAGGTACATTCTAAATGTATATAGTTATAAGGAAAGAGAACATAAACAAAATCCATATCCCTCTACATAAACTTTCAGAGGTCTCTTATGGACCTCACAGCTACTTTAACAAAAAAAAAAAAAAAAATGAAGGAAGGGGAGAACAAACAGGTATCCAGACAGGTCAGGTTTGGAATTAAAACTGAGAAGGAAGAAATGATGGATGATCTTGTGTTAGTACTAAGTCAGGCACAATAGTTATTCTTATATTGAGTTAAAACTTGTGCAGGTAACTCCATACCACATCAAAACCACTCTGTATATGCCACCTATGATCTCCATAATAACCACAAAAAAGCAGAGATGTTATGATCATTTTATTGTAACAGGTAACAGGTGAAATGATTAACAGCAACATTTACAGCACTAACAACAAACACACAAAGATGTACACTTTGCACTTCATGTGAGCATTCTGTGAGGATAAAGGATTAACAATACATAATTATCTGAAACTTTATTAGAGACTATTAGAATAGGGTGACCACTCCAAAGAAAGGTACTTATCCATGTTTAGGTTGTGCTCAATTCAATTCAATGATCAAAATAAACTGTATTGCCCAGATTAATGACAATAAAAAAGGGAGATTAAAGGTTTTTATACATGTGATACAGATTTTGTTGTGTATCTCCTTAAATGCCCATGTGGGCGTGGCTATATGGGGGAAACTATTCATCCTGCCAAAGATAGGATTAGTGCTCACAAATCCAGTATTAGAAATAGAGATATGACACAGCCAGTATCTGCCCATTTTACCATGGCAGGGCACACTGTTAGTCAATTAAGGTTCCAGTTAGTAATGTATTTTTTACTTTAGAAATTGTTTTGAAACAAATTTTTATTATAATCTACAGGTAGAAGCTACACTCTCTAATGTCCACTAGATGGCAGTATGCTGTAGAGAAGATGATATGCATATGACATTGAGTTAATTTGTTAAATCACAGGTGGTATAAATAGAGGTGCTCTACCTGTAATATACAGCATGAATAAGGGCTATGTAGGCCCGAAAAGTAGCTGTTGTTTTATTCTCTGACACTTCAATAAAGGATGTTTTCCTAAAAAAAGAAAACAGTGCTGGGAGTATTCTATTATTTTATGTATATATATATATATATATATATATATATATATATACATACATATACAGTATATATATGCGTGTATGTGCATGCGTGTTTTTAGGCTTGTGAGTGTATATGTAGGCTTGTGTCTGTGTATATGTGTGTATGTATCTTGTGTGTATGTGTATATATGTATGCTTTAATGTCTTTGTGTGTGTGTATATGTATACTTGTTTTACTTTTCATTTCTTTGTTTATCTGTTTTAAGAAATGGCTCTCTGACACCATATTTGCATTCCAGACATATGATTCAGACCTGTATTATTATCTTTATGAACGTTTCAAAATTATAAATATGTTGTGAGTACTTATTTCCTGACTGTTTATATATAAAAATGTTTATGTAAGGTATATATGTTTCAAACTAGTTTAATATTGAAATTTAGGTACCTAATAGGTTTAAATATGGGAGGTGTTTGTTGTGGATATAATCCCTCCCTACAGGGCTATGATCCATCCGCCCTGAGGAAGCCCCGTCTATCACTTGGCATTGTGGGTGAAACAATCAAGATCGTAGGCATTGGATCACGGACGTACATGTGATCAACCCGGAAGTATGCACGCAGCCTGACCACGCTACAGCAATTCAGCGTGTGTAACACAGTTTGGCACTGTAACTTTTCATGGAACACAATTTTAAGGCTTTTTCCTAGGAGTAAATCTGTGTCTCTGCAGCAACTAGCGGATCTCTACAGTGGACGCTTTCTATCTCAGATAAGTGCATGAATACTGTAATGTGACTGAACTTTTCTGCTAATCTACTGAATGTGGAGGGTTAGCCTGGTCTGACTCTTGCCGCTTATCCCGCTGGCTTGCCGCTTCTAACACACTGTCTGCAGTCTTGACACATCCTATGCCTTACTAATTTGCTTGCAGCTTTGCCAGTATTCCTTTTATCTTACTTGCTTATGGATGTCTGCAATCTTTGGTGCTAAAGGCAATACCGCTTTATGTGGAAGGTTATCCTGGTATGACCCTGATTATATCTTTAGCAATATTCAACACTGACTTTCTATTTTATGGTTAAGAAATCCATTGCAGTAATCTTATTTATATATTTGGATGCATTTCTATGTAATTGCTGGTATTCAGCAATTTAATATGGAAGGTCAATCTGATATGACCCACTTTCTATCTTTTTGCTAAGAAATTTATTGCATGAAACGTATTTACATATTTGTATGCATTTCTATGTAATTGCTGACATTCTGCTAATATATGTGTTCCTGAATCTTTTTCAAAGCACCTGTTATTACTTAGATCCCTGTTATTTACCTGTCCGGTAATTATCCCTTGCTCAGACTTGGGTACCGTGTACAGCTTGGGTGTAGTAATATATTAGGTAGCTCTGAATAGTATTCATGCCATTTTGTGATTTAAGATGTGCACATCTCCAGTGTTTTATTTGGTCTCATGTATTTGAGCTAATTGTGCAACAATTTTTTATGTGATGATAGTATATACCTATGCTTCTATTTATATAGCCCATTGCTACTCTTTGGAAAATAAGGTTTTTCACTATTAATAAACATTTTGTTTACTATGATTGTGCTGGTCAGAGATTTATTTCTTATAAATATATTTTAGAGTTAGATTGCTTACTCTGTTTCTATTTTTCAAGAGTGCTTGATTCCCTATCTGTTTTGGGCCATACATTTTTTTTGGTCCTTGTTCTTCTCTTATAGTTTGTTGAAAAGATATATATATATATATATATATATATATATACATACATATACAGTATATATATATATGCGTGTATGTGCATGTGTGTTTTTAGGCTTGTGAGTGTATATGTAGGCTTGCGTCTGTGTATATGTGTGTATGTATCTTGTGTGTATGTGTATATATGTATGTTTTTATGTCTTTGTGTGTGTGTATATGTATACTTGTGTGTGTGTATATGTATGCTTGTGTGTGTGTGTATATGTATGCTTGTATGTGTTTATATGTATGCTTGTGTGTGTGTGTATATGCTTGTGTGTTTGTGTATTTGTATATATGTATTCTTGTATGTGTGTGTATGTGCATGTGTGTATATGTATGCTTGTGTGTGTATGTGTGTATATGTATGCTTGTGTGTATATGTATGCTTGTGTGTGTATGTGTATATATATATGTATGCCTGTAAGTGTGTGTATGTGCATATGTGTATATATATATATATGCTTGTGTGTGTATGTGTGTATATGTATGCTTGTGTGTGTATGTTTATATATGTATGCTTGTGTGTGTGCATGTATGTGCATGTGTGTAAATGTATGCTTGTGTGTGTGTGTGAGAAATATGAGAAATCACGTATATATATCATACAATCACTCCATAAACCCATACCAAATACACTGCATACATAATTTGAGGAAAATATGCTAATAAAATAGTTTTTTACCATTTGTCAATAAAAAAATTTTTTTCCCGTTTTTCATTTTAAAAATCTGGTCACCTTATATTAGGAAATTTTTGTACAGGAACTGAAGGAGTTTTGTACCAGTGGCTATTCCAGAGACCTGGGGGAGGGGGGCAAACTACTGAGTGGGTCTGCTTTCTTCTGCTAAGCGCATCGCGGGCACGCTGTCTAGTCACAGCGCGCCCGATTGCGCTATTAAAATCATTGTAGCTCACTCCTGCTCTGGTCTGGTAGCTACATTGAGTTTAATAGCGCGATCGGGCCGGCTGTGACTAGACAGCGTGCCCACAATGCGCTTAGCAGAAGAAAGCTCAGTAGAGCCAGGAGCAGCGTTCTGTTTTCTTTGCTAAATAACTAACAATTTGCTTTAGAAACCTGGCGCTAAGCTAATGTTATATAATTCTGCACACATTATTTGCTAGGTTCACTGGCCCTTTAAGCAAATTGCACCTTTAAAGTGTTAAAATAGGAGAACAGATAGCTGCTGGAGCAGGAAGAAAAACAATATCATAGTGTGTAGTATTCATTCTATTGTAGTTGTGCCCAGCAGTTTCATGTCCCTTTAAGCATGTTACTGTTATAATAACAGTCAAACCAAATGCAACAATCAGACCCTAAGCCTATTATTTATTTAGTCTATCAACAAGATAAGTATAATCTTGTTTAGAAATAAGGGGTTGGGGGGAGTAGAGTTATAGAAATAGTGCCAGGTTTTACCCGAATTTACATATTACAAATAATATTCAAATACTGGAATCATTGATTCTGCAAAGAAGCAAAACCTGGAGTGGATTGCTCACTGAAAGACCTAACAACAACTAGATAAACTAGTTGTAACTGAGAGTACAACAAAGTTATAAAGAGAGAGTAATTCCACTTATGTATTATCACACTTTTTTCTCGACTAGTTTCATAAAGTGTTCAAAAAATAATAAAAATCGTTCCCAATCATTCATACATTATAGTTTATTAATTCAACTAAGGAACTCACACTCATACAGTAGCAAAAGCTGTGAATTAAAACCACTTAAACTATGTGGTTAGCATAATAGCTATTAAGTCAATATGTCACTATTAAATATCCTCAATCCAGGTAAGTTAGAGTTAACTAAGCCCTTACAATCCGAGGGCTGTTTTAATTTTACATATGCAATAAAGGATAAGAGGATATGGTATTAACTGCTTAGTAAATTAATTTTCACAAGAGTAAGCAAAATTAAAAACGGACGATAGGAGAGACAAAGCTGCCCCTATCGGACCCCTGATGCGCGTTTCACGAACGCTTCCTCAGAGGGGGTCAGATAAGTATAATGCTATTAGGTCAATCCCTCTCAAGTGCTCCGCCTCCAACATAGGTTGCTTGACCATTTTTTTGTTTGTTGAGTAATTACTTCTGTGTATTTGTATTGCAAAACCACCAGTTTTTAAAATGTTGTTTTACTTGGTTTAACCACGACGGCCATCTTTGTGGTATGGTGCACAACACATTTTGGTTTAACAGATGTTTACAGAAACCTTAATGGGGTTGATTTCTTATATGTCGAGTGGACATGATTCACTATAGCATTCTTTATCATTGCACAAGCATTTCTGGTGAAAAGCTTGTGCAATGCCGCCCCCTGATCACTGGCGGCCAATCGATTGATAGTGTCAGGATATCTGTGAATGTTATTTATTTATATATATATATATATATATATATATATATATATATCCACATAATAAAGCAGGCACTCTCCGTTTTAATCTAATCGTTTAATGGTTAACGTTTTCGGGGTCTCCCCCGTCCTCAGACCACTTACAGATATCTGATAATACACAACTTAAATAGCTACTCACCCTCACCGTGTCAAATCACCAACAGACTCCCAGCTTCCGTGTCGCGCAACTGCGCATGCGCGCCCGGAACTAAGGAGAGCCGACAAGGACCAACCACCCACTGCTAAAAGCAAAAGTGAAAATCAACATCACACACAATAATGCAGCAGTGCAGACCGCTAACTGCATATAGTACTATACTGCAGAGAAATATTATTACCCTATACTCGGCATATTGAAATATACACAGACCTATCCTCAAGCCTTGTTTACACCTTATTGCTTCAAATGTTAAGTATACACCTGTTACCATTCTGCCATAAAGGGGATATTATTATATTTTTATACGGTTATATTTACACAGTTATATTTACATATTTACACAGAAGGGACATCCGTGTTAGGTTGCATTATTCATCCTGTATTACACTCCTGCCCCTAACTGAACAATTGGCCCAATATCTCTTTAACCAACTTAAAGGTGTTGGACCCCTGTGTATATTACTTAACCACAAAGCACCCCACCGTGTCACCTTTTTTTTAATATTTAACAGTCATCCTCAGTTACACGGATGTTTAGCTAACAGTGGGGAACCCAGTCAAAAAGATAATGAGCTGGATTGCAATTTAATTGCATGTATTTAATCCAATCATGGACATACCCCAACATAATATCTTAAGCTCACATCTAACTATGACGGTGGCAGTAGGCATACATCCACTACAAGTCTTACAAAAAACATTGGTAATCCAAATGGACATTCAGCCCCTTTGGGTACATAGTCTCCAGGTTAAAAATCCACTGAGACTCTCGTTGTAGTAGACGCCTGCCCCTGTCACCCCCCCTAGGGTTGCGTGGAACGTGATCTATGATAATATACCGAAGGTCAGATACAGCATGACCACTGGTACAGAAGTGGCGAGCCACCGGTTGATCTGAATCACCATCCTTGATTGCCAGCCGAATCGCTGACCGGTGGTTCGCCATCCTCGTCCTGAGATCATCCTGGGTCTTACCCACGTAAAATTTACCACACGGACAGTGTAGTAAGTAAACAATATACGTGGTTGTGCAGGTCACCCTGTGCAAGATTTTATATTTTTTATTAGACCATGGATGTTGAAACGTGCTGCTCTGGGTTAACCCACCACAGGTAGTGCAACCACTGCAACGGAAGCAACCTTTTTTCGTGGTTTTTAACCATGTACTAGGCATATAGCTGTCACTGTTGTCGGGCCTCAAGAGCATATCTTTCAGTGATCTTCCTCGTTTGAACCCAACCAAAGGTGACACACAGGAAGCAAAAGGTAGTGTTTTGTCACTCTCCAAAATGTCCCAATGTTCCCTCAAGATATTGGAGAACTGTAGCTTTTCAGGTGAGAAGATGGTGGTAAAGATCATCTTCTTCTCCTCACTCTTATCCCTCACAATCTTCATAAGTGCCTCTTCCTGTGTAAGCCCCGTCGCTTCAATCAGTGATTCGTCAAGATGTTTAGAACCATACCCACGGTCCATGAATTTTTTGTACATTTCCTGTAGTTGCTGTTCCTTCCTTTGCTGGTTACTGTTGTTGCGTACCACTCGCTTAAACTGTGATCTTGCCAATGATTTTTTCAAACTCGGAGGATGGCAGCTTGTAGCATCCAATAGTGAGTTCCTGTCAGTTTCCTTATAGTATAAGGTTGTGCTGATACCTGTGTTTTCCTTAAAGATCCTTAGATCAAGGAAGTCGATGGTATGTATATCATAGGTCATCTTCAACTGTATATGTGGATTCACCTTGTTTAATTCTGCATACCACACCAGTAACTCATCCTCTGTACCACACCAGATAAGGAAGAGATCATCAATATAACGTCGGTATAGCCGTATTCTGTGATCACCAAAGGCAGTAGTTGCGACCGTTTCGAAGTGGGCCATAAACAGATTCGCATAAGATGGGGCCACGTTGGACCCCATCGCTGTTCCTGAGATCTGTAAATAAAAGTCCCTCTCAAATTTGAAATAATTACATCTCAAACAGAAATCCAGTAGTTCCGACATCACATCCACTGGAGGCCCAACATAAGGATGTCTAAGAAGATGGTACACCATAGCAGCCATACCCTGATCATGGGGAATCACGGTGTATAAACTGGTCACATCTAGTGTGACCAGCAACTCGCCTCCACCAGATGTGTGATAGGTCTTTAACAGCTGTATCAACTCCATAGAGTCCAGGAGAAAGGAGTCAGTGTGCCTCACGATTGGTTGCAGAATACTATCTACAAATGTAGCCAGGGGTTGTAAAATAGAACCCCTGGCTGACACAATCGGTCTTCCTGGAGGTGTGATTGGATTTTTGTGTACCTTCGGCAAGGTATAAATCACAGGGACAATAGGATGCCCAACTTGTAGGTAATCCCTCAAGGCCTTATCAATGAAGCCTTGTTGATGAAGACATTCCAAATAGTTGTCAATTCTTGTCTTGAAGGCTACAGTGGGGTTACCCGGTAGTCGTCTGTATGTGCCACCATCGGACAATTGCTGTACAATTTCCTGCTTATAGTCCCGATAGTCTTGCAGGACCAGGGCCCCTCCTTTGTCCGCCTCCCGTATCACTAAATCCTTGTTATTCTGTAGGCTTTTAAGAGCTAAGCGCTGTTCTCTATTCAAATTATTTCTAAAGCTCTTTTGATGATTGTAAAGGTCTCTCATCATGTCATCCTTAGTCATTCTTGCATAAGTTGCAATGCTCGCATTAGTACTTTTTGGATCAAATTTACCCTTTCGTCGTAGTCCCCCTGCTTCAACATTGGAGATCCCAAAGTGCTCCTTCAACCTCAAGGATCTCTGGAACTTAAAGAGATCTACATTGAGGAAAAATTCATTAGCATAAAGGGTTGGGATAAATTTTAAACCTTTTTGTAATACTGCTTCTTCAGCATCTGTCAGTACATATGAGCTTAGATTCATGATGATTTTGCTTGTCTCCTCAGTGTTGTCTATTTGCGCCATTGCCGGGGAGGTCTTCCTCTTGTTCTGCGCCCCCCGTCGCCCCCGCCTCTGGTGTGGCCTATGCCCTGCTCGTTTTTTGAGCGAGTGGTCATGGATTGTGATCCCTGGGGGAACTCCCTCTGAGTGGACAATTGACCTTCTGGATCAGAGCTGTTATCTGAACTTTCCACTGTCGCAAGTGACTTTGGTTTAAACACTCGTGCACGTCTGAATCTAGACAAGCTACCCCTCTCTTGAGGACCAAGTAACCATCTATAGATGCGTTTTTCCTTATAATCTTGTGTCACCGCTTCCCATTTACGTTCCTTAAACGTTAACAGTTCTTTCTCATAGGTGTCAATACTTGATTTTATTTTGTCAAGCCATGCCTCACCGGGATCCTCAGTAAGTTTAGTCATATGGGTAGACTCAAAATTTTGTAATTCTGATTCAATTTGTTTTAATTGGTCGCTCACCTCCTGTATTACCAATAGCATCAGATCTAAAGAGCCCTTATTCAGGATACCACACCATTTAAGGCAGAAAGTGGGGTTATTACGCCCAATAGTGGGTATGTTCTTGATCCTGAACCCTTTTGGAATAAATGCCTTCCTGTGATATTCTGATAAGTAGCACCCATGAAGCTGTAAATCAGTTTTCTTTTTCTTTAATTTCACCACATAGTTAAATATCTGATCAGGTTGTTCTCTTTGTTTCCTAATTGTGATAGCATCAAACCGGATTCTATTTGCATCCGCTTCAGAGAATTGGAACACATTTGCTCCCTCAATATTATCCTCCAATTGATCATCCACCTGAGAGGCCCCTGTGTCCTCTTGACTCATAGCTCAGTCTGTGTATACTCTTGCAATCCCAACTGCTGCACCACACCGTCACCGTTTTAAAAGCAATCAAGCAGAATAACTCTACTACACAGATAGTGTCCCAGTCAATTTTTCAGGGTGAGGACGATTTTACACAAGGTGCTGTAGGTCCAATATATACAAATACCACCAGAAGCAGGGAACCAGCACACTTTTTTTTTATATTCAGCTGCCGGGGTGCACTTGCAAGCAAACAAATATCCACATAATAAAGCAGGCACTCTCCGTTTTAATCTAATCGTTTAATGGTAAACGTTTTCGGGGTCTCCCCCGTCCTCAGACCACTTACAGATATCTGATAATACACAACTTAAATAGCTACTCATACTATAGTACTATACTGCAGAGAAATATTATTACCCTATACTCGGCATATTGAAATATACACAGACCTATCCTCAAGCCTTGTTTACACCTTATTGCAACACCTTTAAGTTGGTTAAAGAGATATTGGGCCAATTGTTCAGTTAGGGGCAGGAGTGTAATACAGGATGAATAATGCAACCTAACACGGATGTCCCTTCTGTGTAAATATGTAAATATAACTGTGTAAATATAACCGTATAAAAATATAATAATATCCCCTTTATGGCAGAATGGTAACAGGTGTATACTTAACATTTGAAGCAATAAGGTGTAAACAAGGCTTGAGGATAGGTCTGTGTATATTTCAATATGCCGAGTATAGGGTAATAATATTTCTCTGCAGTATAGTACTATATGCAGTTAGCGGTCTGCACTGCTGCATTATTGTGTGTGATGTTGATTTTCACTTTTGCTTTTAGCAGTGGGTGGTTGGTCCTTGTCGGCTCTCCTTAGTTCCGGGCGCGCATGCGCAGTTGCGCGACACGGAAGCTGGGAGTCTGTTGGTGATTTGACACGGTGAGGGTGAGTAGCTATTTAAGTTGTGTATTATCAGATATCTGTAAGTGGTCTGAGGACGGGGGAGACCCCGAAAACGTTTACCATTAAACGATTAGATTAAAACGGAGAGTGCCTGCTTTATTATGTGGATATTTGTTTGCTTGCAAGTGCACCCCGGCAGCTGAATATAAAAAAAAGTGTGCTGGTTCCCTGCTTCTGGTGGTATTTATATATATATATATATATATATATATATATATATAACATAGTAACATAGTAGATGAGGTTGAATAAAGACCGAAGTCCATCGAGTTCAACCTATACAAATCTAAAATATATACAAAAAGCTCCAGTTAAACTTAAATAATCCCACTAAAAGGTGACCCATTTAAAACTAGCAATCATATCCATGAATTTTGTTTATAGACAGAAATGTATCCAAATAATTTTTAAATGTATCTAGGGTATTGGCATTCACTACCTCCTTTGGTAATGAGTTCCACACTTGTATTGCTCTTACAGTGAAAAAAAATGTTTCCGTTGCAGGAGATTAAATCTCCTTTCCTCCAACCTTAAATTGTGACCTCTGGTCACAAAATTTTTCTTGGAATAAACAGAGCTTCTGCCATCTCTGTATATGGGCCTTGAATATAATCATGTCAGCTCTTAAGCGCCTTTTTTCTAAAGAAAACAGACCCAGTTTGGCTAGCCTCTCCTCATAGGTTAAATTCTCCAATCCCCTTATTAGCTTTGTGGCCCTTCTCTGGACTTTTTCTAGTTCTGCAATATCTTTTTTTGTGATTGGTCCCCAGAACTGCACTCAAGGTGAGGTCTTACCAGGGCTTTATATAGTGACAAAATTATGCTTTCCTCCCTTGAGTCAATGCCTCTTTTAATACATGCTAGTATCTTATTAGCCTTTGAAGCTGCAGCCCTGCATTGTGCACCCATCTTTAGCTTATTATCTATCACTACCCCCAAATCCCTTTCCTCCTGTGTTTGGCTAAGTCTTGTCCCATTTAAATAATACGTTGCCTGCTTATTTTTACTTCCAAAATGTAGAACCTTGCATTTTCCCTTATTAAATCTCATTTTCCATTTACCTGCCCATACTTCTAATTTTTGCAGGTCCCTTTGTAACGAAAGTTCATCCTGCTCTGACCTAATAACCTTACTTAACTTAGCATCATCTGCAAAAATAGAGATGTCGCTATTTAATCCTAGCTCCAAGTCATTTATAAAAATTTTAAAAAGAATAGGGCCTAGCACTGATCCCTGGGGAACTCCACTGATTACCTTTGTCCAATCTGAGTATGATCCATTTACTACTACTCGTTGCTCCCTATCTTTTATCCAGTTATTTATCCACAAACTAACATTTTCAGCTATTCCCAGTCTCCTAATTTTGTGCATTAATCTCTCATGTGGCACTGTATCAAACGCCTTTGCAAAATATAAGTATATCACATCAACTGATTCCCCTTTATCTATATTTTTACTCACTTCCTCATAGAATCTAATTAGATTAGTTTGACATGATCTATTTCTCCTAAAACAATTTTGATTAGAACTTATAATCTTGTTTACACGAATATGCTCATCAATATAATCCCTTATAATCCCTTCAACTATCTTCCCCATTATTGATGTCAGACTAACTGGTCTATAGCTTCCTGGATCATCCCTACTTCCCTTTTTGAAGAGTGGCACCACATCAGCTTTACACCAATCCTTGGGTACCATGCCTAAGGATAATGAGTCTTGAAAAATTAAGAGTAGAGGTTTGTCTATAACAGTGCTAAATTCCCTTAACACCCTTGGGTGTATTCCATCTGGGCCTGGAGTTTTATTTACCTTAATATTATCCAATTTGTTCCTGATATCCTCTATACATAAACCAATTAATGGTATGGGCTGGCATGTTCTATTTTGTTCCAAAGTATCATCCAATGGTTCCTCTCTTGTGTATACTGAAGAAAAAAAACTGGTTTAGTATCTCAGCCTTCTCCCTGTCACTGTTAATCATGCAAAATTTTGGTTTAACCTTGAAATTAGCTTTACCAATGCAGCAACCAGAAATCTATCTCCTACTGATGAGTTCCAAAAAGAACAAAACAGGCTGTCTAGTGAGTGATTTCTGGTTTGCTGCAATAATCCTGTTAAAAGGATAGCTGTGTTAAAACAGTATTTTGAAGCAAAAAAACTGAGAATTTGCATATCCAATTTGCATATCTTACCCAGAATTCTCTTGTGCAGTGGTAACATTGTATATGAGGTATTTCTGGGAAAAGCGAGCAGGGAATCTTGCCTAGATGTGCTAATTTCCTATGCAAATATTTACATTGATTTAATTTTGAGACCTGGAGGATTTTAATTTCAGTTTTTTATCTCCCCCCATAATTTTAATTAATATATTATTTAATATATATATATATATGGTTGTGTACACCAAATAATTCATTTTATTTGTAAAACTCCAGATGTCACTTTAACAGACCAGTCCCCATCTCTCATTCATCAAAAGAATTGTTGTCATAGTTATCTATGAGCAAAGGGGAAACATTTGGTCTAATTAGTTCAGGCAGTCATTTCAAAGATCAGGCAGTTACTTCAAAGTAAATATTAGCATTTTGGAACCCTCAGATGTGTATGCCCAAGATGGGTAATAAACTGACTAACCCCTGTGGATAGGCAGCCGAAAGGTCTACAATTTGAGATACCTTTCCAGGATGACCAACAATTTAGATGTCTATTATCTAAGTGTTAAATTGTCCCTGCTGAGATCTAAATACACATGAGGCATCTGAACTCAAGTTACCTACAGACATGGAAAACTAAATCTCAGATAAAGAAATTATGCCTAATTTTCATGTAGTTAAGATACTCAAATGAATATATATGTATATATTCAGACAACATATTAAATATGAACACATAAATCTGGGAGATTGTCCATGCCTAAGAATAGTAATATTGGAAGCTGAAAACCTAAGAATCCAGATTTCAACGTGTCTTGCATTGTAACTCTCAAATTCATTTTTAAAATACAACTTCTATTTAAATTTCAAGTATAATTATTAATTCTCAGACTGTATAAATATATATACAGTATATCCTGAGAAGAAATGCCTAACAGTAACAAATCAGATAAGTGTACACGGAATTTAATGAATAGCTGTATGGTAGATGCATAAATGCTTGTTTCAAAACGGTAAAATTTAGTGATGTTGCGAACATAAAAATTTGGGTTCGCGAACAGCGAACGCGAACTTCCACAACTGTTCGCGAACGGGCGAACCGGGCGAACCGCCATAGACTTCAATAGGCAGGCGAATTTTAAAACCCACAGGGACTCTTTCTGGCCACAATAGTGATGGAAAAGTTGTTTCAATAACGTGCTTTAAAACATCAGGTATGATGTTGTATCGATCAGCTAGTGTAAGGGTTACGCCCGCTTCACAATGACAGACCAAACTTCCCGTTTAACACACCGCAAACAACCGCAAACAGTCCATTTGCACAACCGCAAACTTCCCATTTGCACAAAGTTGGATACCAAGCTAGCCATGTCCCGTTCCTTGTCCTCACTCTCCTCCACCCAGCCACGTACAATACCAAGGGTCCCCGAAAGGTGACAACAAGCCCCCTGGGAGTGGACGCCTGCTGTGTTTGGTCTTCAACCTCCTCAAAGCCACCTTCCTCCTCTGACTCCTCTTCTTCAGACTCCTCTCTCTGCGTTGCCTCTCTCTGCGTTATTATAAGGTGTGTTAAGTGGTACTATTCCTATCAGTTTAATCCCTGTTACGTCTCCTATCAGGGGACGTGTATATGGCATAGATTTTAGGAACCGGGAGATGGAAAAGGATGCTTGGTCGGTCCTCCTACTTCAAATTTGGGGCACTGCGCGTGCAATCTAATGTGCCACCAGATAGGAGTGGTGTGTTAAGTAGTACTATTCTTATCAGTTTAATCCCTGTTATGTCGCCTATAAGGGGACGTGTATATGGCATCGATTTTAGGAACCGGGAGATGGAAAAAGATGCTTGGTCGATCCTCCTACTTCAAATTTGGGGCACTGCGCGTACAATCTAATGTGCCACCAGATAGGAGTGGTGTGTTAAGTAGTTCTATTCTTATCAGTTTAATCCCTGTTATGTCACCTATAAGGGGACGTGTATATGGCATCGATTTTAGGAACCGGGAGATGGAAAAAGATGCTTGGTCGGACCTCCTACTTCAAATTTGGGGTACTGCGCGTGCAATCTAATGTGCCACCAGATAGGAGTGGTGTGCTAAGTAGTACTATTCCTATCAGTTTAATCCCTGTTACGTGCCTTTTTTTTGGTTTGGTTTTTGAAGCCACAGTGCAGCACCAGAGGCCAGAAAAATTAGGCATGTACACATGCCTGAAAAATTAGGTATTGTTGCAGCCGCTGCTGTAGCAGCGGCCAGAAAAATTGATGTTTCTTTCCCAGGCAGAAAGTGCCCTAAAAAATTGCGGCTTGAACCCTAGTTGGTGGCGGATAAGTCACACAAGTCATCCGGCATTCAGAGATAAAATACAGCAGCGTGTGGACCATTTTTAGCCCAAGGCAGCTCATCTCATCTGTGACAAAAAAATTCCCAGCTCCGCAGAGGCTGTCCTAGCACCCCGGTCATACAAATAGTCATTAATGGCTTTTTCTTGTTGGAGCGGGTGGTCGAACATTAGGAGTGTTGAATTCCAACGTGTCTGGCTGTCGCAAATCAAGCGCCTCACTGGCATGTTGTTTCGCCGCTGGATATCTGAAAAGTGCGCCATGGCCATGTAGGAATGCCTGAAATAGCCACACACCTTCCTGGCCTGCTTCAGGATGTCCTGTAAGCCTCGGTACTTATGCACAAAGCGTTGTACTATCAGATTACACACATGTGCCATGCACGGCACATGTGTCAACTTGCCCAAATTCAATGCCGCCACCAAATTTCTTCCATTGTCACAAACCACTTTGCCGATCTCCAGTTGGTGCGGAGTCAGCGGAGGTGGCAGCAGGCCTGCCTGCAAGTCGTGGCGCAATTTCTTTGCACAAAAGGCAATCCCCAACCTGTACTCGATTGTGCAAAAGGAAGTAATGGCA
The DNA here is from genome assembly GCF_027579735.1 of Bombina bombina. Taxonomy (NCBI): domain Eukaryota; kingdom Metazoa; phylum Chordata; class Amphibia; order Anura; family Bombinatoridae; genus Bombina; species Bombina bombina. Next base: position 1,404,539,487 of record NC_069499.1, on the reverse strand, counting down.
TGCCTGGCACACGCTTTGCTCCTCTGCAGAGCCACGCATTCCATGCTTGGCAGACGTCAGCAGGTTTACCTAATGTGCAGTGTAGGTGATATACCTGCCCTGACCATGCTTTGCAGACCAGGTATCAGTGGTCAGATGGACCCTTGCCCCAACACTGTGTGCCAGACATGCCATTACTTCCTTTTGCACAATCGAGTACAGGTTGGGGATTGCCTTTTGTGCAAAGAAATTTCAGCCGGGTACTTTCCACTGCGGTGTCCCAATAGCTACAAATTTTTTGAATGTCTCAGACTCCACCAGCTTGTATGGTAAAAGCTGGCGGGCTAAGAGTTCAGACAATGATATGAATATATATCTTGCAGCACCAAGATCTCAACCATACAAGCTATACTCCAAATGCGGAATCTCCCGACCAGATCCCAAAATGACAATAGAATAAAGTGCTAAATGAGTACAGCGCTGCAGGGTCCTAAGGAAAGGGTAAGTGGCTAAAGATGGTGTCCACGATTGGTTATACTATCTGTAATGGTATATCAAATATATAATATAATACAAATAACCGATGGGCCTAAATACAAAGAAAATTATATTAGATCAAATACTCCTATATGCTTGGTTTATACATACGCGTTTCGGTTCGCAAAGAACCTTTCTCAAGACTGGGACTCTTGAGAAAGGTTCTTTGCGAACCGAAACGCGTTGACTAACTGGTATTATGGCTCAGGATCTCAGTTGGTGAGTTCATTACCTTTACTCCTATTTTTTAAGTAGCTTTATTGCACTATGTCTGTTTTTTGTACCATTTTATAGGTCCAAGATGACATCACTAAAGTTTTAACACTTACCTTAAGAAGAGGATCAACACTTAAGAATTATATAACCACACTTGTTTGGATACACATTGAGTTATCACAGATCATTTTTGGGAACAGTTTGTTCTGTTTTTTAAAGGACACATTAGACATTCACTAAGGCTTATTTTTGGTGTACACCCCACTATTTTTTATCCTTATTTTTTCACCTTATCACTTGTTTCAATCTTGATTTTTGATTTTTAATTTTATACTTTTCCATTTTTTTTTCCCCACTTGGTTGTGATTCACATGCTGTAATTTCAGATTTTTGGTTTTTCTATTTTGGAAGGAGACTTGTATGCAAATTATTTTTTCACATTTTTTCATATATCATTGAGTGGTTCACTTTCTTCATTAAGTTCGAATACACCAGCATTGGGACATTATACAAGTTCGATATATCATAGGATCATATGACTGTTCTTTGGACTTTCAGGATTTTATTTTTATAACTGGACCCTTTTTTATTCCATGTACACGCAACAGTACCGTCAGATATTGTTTTAAAGTTTAAAGTTTTCTGTGTTTTTTGTAATTGCATTTTATGTATTTTATGTACGCTCACATTGCCAAGGATTTTTAACTCTATATGTTATATAAAATGTATAAACCAAGCATATAGGAGTATTTGATCTATTATAATTTTCTTTGTATTTAGGCCCATCGGTTATTTGTATTATATTATATATTTGATATACCACTACAGATAGTATAACCAATCGTGGACACCATCTTTAGCCACTTACCCTTTCCTGAGGGCCCTGTAGCGCTGTACTCATTTAGCACTTTATTCTAAGAGTTCAGACAAGCCAGCTGTCAGATGTCGGGCAAGGGGGTGACTTTGTGACATTGGCTTCTTACGCTCAAAATATGTCCTTGACAGACACCTGACTGTGGGCAGATGAGCAGGAACTGCTCAAGACGAGACATGGAGTGGCGGATGGTTGAGAGGGGGCAAGGAGGACAGCAGTGGTTGACGTGGCTGAAGATGCTGGACCAGGAGGAGGATGGCAGCTTTGAGTTTGTGTGCTGCTTGTACTCATGTGTTGATCCCATAGGTGTTTGTGATGTGCGATCATGTGCCTTCGCAAAGCAGTTGTACCTAGGTGGGTGTTGGACTTCCCATGACTCAGTTTCTTTTGGCACAGGTTGCAAATGGCATCGCTGTTGTCAGAGGCAGACACACAAAAAAAATGCCACACTGCTGAGCTCTGCAATGACGGCATTCTGGTGGTGGCAACAGCATGCGTTGATTGGCGTGCTGTCTGGCTGACCCTGGGTGCCGATGCATGCTGTCTGACTGTGCCACTAGCTCCTTGCGATGACCTCCCCCTGCTTCCAACTCGTCTCCTCCTCCTCTCTGTCTCCCCATCTGAACTTTCCCCCTGTTCTTCTTCTCTTCTAGCGGGCACCCACGTGACATCCACGGATGCATCATCATCATCAACCACTTCACTTGTATCTGACAACTCAGCAAAGGAAGCAGCAGTGGGTACAACATCATCATCATCACACCGTACGTCCATGTGTGTAATGCTACCTGACTGAGACATATCCCTGTTATCTACATCCTCTGGCAATAATGGTTGCGCATCACTATCACTCATTTCTTCCAACTGATGTGTAAATAACTCCTCTGACAGATCAAATGAAGCGGCTGTGGTGCTAGTGTTGGTGGTGGCGGCAGGCGGGCGAGTGGTAACTTGAGAGGTGCCCGAAGCTAAGCTGGAGGAGGATGGTGCGTCAAGGTTCCGAGCGGAAGCTGTAGAAGATTGGGTGTCCTGTGTTAGCCAGTCAACTATGTCCTCAGAACTGTTCGAGTTCGGGGTACGTGGCCTCTGAACACTGGGCATTATTCTAGGGCCAAAGGGAATCACATGACCACGACGGCCCCTGTGGGGTGGCCTGCCTCTGCCTGTCATTTTTTTTCAATTAGTGGTACTATGCATGCAAGCTACTGTGACAACAGATATGAGTGGCACTGTGCACTGGCAGAAGTTGGCAGAGTAGACGCTGTAGGCCTGACACACACGCTTGCAGACAACTTACTGCTATTCAATCTATTACAGTCAAAAATATATTTTTTTTTTAAATATACGCTACTGTTACACCAGATATGAGTTGCACTGGTGTGACACTGTGCCCTGGCAGGCACTGAAACACACACGTGTGAAGGAAACTGACTGCTATTATTTCACAGTCAAAAAAGTGTTTTTGTTTTGTTTTTTTAAATGTACACTACTGTTACACCAGATATGAGTTGCACTGGTGTGAGACTGTGCCCTGGCAGGCACTGAAACGCACACGTGTGAAGGAAACTGACTGCTATTATTTCACAGTCAAAAAAGTGTTGTTTTTTTTTTAAATGTACACTACTGTTACACCAGATATGAGTTGCACTGGGGTGACACTGTGCCCTGGCAGGCACTGAAACGTACACGTGTGAAGGAAACTGACTGCTATTATTTCACAGTCAAAAAAGTGTTGTTTTTTTTAAATGTACACTACTGTTACACCAGATATGAGTTGCACTGGGGTGACACTGTGCCCTGGCAGGCACTGAACGCACACGTGTGAAGGAAACTGACAGCTATTATTTCACAGTCAAAAAAGTGTTGTTTTTTTAAATGTACACTACTGTTACACCAGATATGAGTGGTGGCACTGGGCAAGTGGGCACAGTATACGATGTGAGTCTGACACACACGCTGGCAGGCAGGCAACTGCAATTAGATTACACAGAAAAAATAAAAAGCAGACTGATGTTCTAGCCCTAAAAAGGGCTTTTTGGGGTGCTGTCCTTACAGCAGAGATCAGATGAGTCCTTCAGGACTGTAGTGGACACTGAATACACTAGCCTAGCTATTGATTTCCCTATTAAATCAGCAGCAGCTACGCTGTCCCTCCTCTCACTAAGAATGCAGCTTCCGAATGAATCTAAAATGGATGCTGTCCAGGAGGTAGGAGGGTCTGGGAGGGAGGGTCTGCTGCTGATTGGCTGGAATGTGTCTTCTGACTGTGAGGTACAGGGTCAAAGTTTTACTCAATGATGACGAATAGGGGGCGGATCGAAACATCGCATATGTTCGCCCGCTGCGGCAAACGCGAACAAGCTATGTTCGCTGGGAACTATTCGCCGGCGAACTATTCGCGACATCACTAGTAACATTTGTTTCTTTATTTTACAGACAGCAAGATGTCCTATGAGTATTAGTCATAAACATCAATCTATGCACTCAGAAAGAGGTGTACTGAATGTGAAATATGCTGTATTTTTATATGACTATAAGAAAATAATAAAATGCAACTTTAAATGGATTTTAAGATAATAATAATAATATGTTAGAAATAATACTGATGTTTCATATTAAAATAATCAGGAAAAATGACAAAATATGATCCATGTATATTAAACATATGACCAGACAGGTTTATTAATATAAAGAAATAGTGCATTTGATAAACATTTTATAGATTAGATAATTGAACTGCAGCAACATTTGAATGAAACTATTTGTCTCTGTCTGCTGCCCCCGATGGCCTAAATCCAGTATTACAGCCAAAAGGCATTTGGCTGTTGACAATGAAATTTCCCAGTAGCCAATCAGAGAAAAGGGCATACCCAAATCTATCGAATGATTAAGAAGTGAGGAGGAGTTTTGTCTCAAACAAAAACTCCCTGCACAGAGACAGAGAGATCTTGGTGGAAACATTTTGGTGGGTGACTGTTTTTGCTATCCTGCTTGCTGCCATTTTTGCTTATAGAAGGATCAGTGTGCGAACACAATTTTCTGTAAGACAAATACGTTGGGACACTCTTTGTGGGTAAGAGACTATCAAGATTAATTCTCTTACAAATGTGCATAATTCCACTAAACATATGACGATAGATATATTTGGATATTAAAGGGACACTGAACCCAAATTTTTTCTTTCGTGATTCAGATAGAGCATGCAATTTTAAGCAACTTTCTAATTTACTCCTATTAACATTTTTTCTTCGTTTTCTTGCTATTTTTATTTGAAAAAGAAAAAAAAAAGAAGAAGGCATCTAAGCTTTTTTTTGGTTCAGTACTCTGGACAGCATTTTTTATTGACGGATGAATTTATCCACCAATCAGCAGGGACAACCCAGGTTGTTCACCAAAAATGGGCTGGCATCTAAACTTACATTCTTGCATTTCAAATAAAGATACCAAGAGAATAAAGAAAATTTTATAATAGGAGTAAATTAGAAAGTTGCCTAAAATGTCAGGCTCTATCTGAATCACGAAAAAAAAAATTTTGGTTTCAGTGTCCTTTTAACTGAATTCTCAAACTGGTGATCTGGTAACGTATCAAGCAAATACATTCATTGTTGCTACAGTCTAATTACAGTTAGTACATTTAAAAGGGCACTTTGTATTTTAAACTCATATTCACAGTCCTCTATAGTTTTAAGCTAGTCTTTTGTATGCTAAGTAATTTATTTCAGCTCAGAGAAATTGGCATAGGAGTGGATTGTTTGCACAAATAATATATATAATTTCTGATGTTTTTAAATTAGAGTTATGTAGGATAAATCATAGGCTAAGTAGTAATTGTGCTGGTCTAAAAGTTAGTGGCCCATACTGTGGTATTTTATTGTGATGATGTAATGCAATTAATTTGTGAATAAGGTTAATTCTAAAGGTACATTTGGTTTGCTTTGTAAAGAATATTGTAACAACATAAGTGTATATCATTTGATTCATATCTGGTTTTCTATAAATACAATTCAATGTGTTTATAAATTTAACTAATATAAAGAATTTAGGAATTTATATTAATTTTAATTTGTTTCGTATATGCATTTATTGGGGGTTTGTTTTAAAGAATAATTATTAAATATATTGTATTATAACCCGGCCATATACTGACACTAGCAGGGGCCGTCAGTCATCTGGATCAGAATGATTTTAATCTGCCACCTAAAAGATGGCAGACAGGTTAAGGTGCAGAGGTCTTATGACCGCTGCTTCTTAATTCGTTTCAGGTGAACCTGAATGATGGGCCTCCAAAATAGAGCCCAATATCTCAGCTCAGGATGCTCCTAGCTCCTTGGAAATGATGTATAGAGCACATTACAAGGTACATGTACTTATATAAACATGTTGTACATTCTTTTTCCATAGACTTAGAATTTAAATCGTAATGTAATGATCGCTGAAATTTCCACTTTTAGGGTCAATTTTTAATGGAAAAGGTTTGAGTCTCAGGGGCATATTTATCAATGTGCGAGCGGACTTGATACGAAGTAGCGAATTACGTCCGCCGCACATTTATAAATGCCAACAGCATACGCTGTCTGCATTTATCATTGCACCAGCAGTTCTTGTGAACTGCTGGTGCAAGCCGCTAGCAGGGGGTGTCAATCAACTCATTTGAATATGATTTCTGTCTGCGGCCTCAGAGCAGGCGGACAAGTTATGGAGCAGCGGTCTTTAGACCACTGCTTCATAACATCTGTTTCAGGCTAACCTGAAGACTCGCGCAGAAACAGGGGCATCAAGCTCCATACGGAACTTGATAAATATGCCCCTCAGTCCTAAACTTTTAGGGGGTACATAGATAAGTATAGTGTGCATGCAGAACATTTCAGGTTGGAGAAGTCTCTTATTTTCTTCTTATGGGGGCAAGATAGTGCAATTTTTAACATTTCCCCTAATTTTTGAGGTGATTATCTGTTAGGGGAAAAGATAATTACCTGAAACTTTTACCGATATAAGTCCTCTATGGTAGCATTCTGCTGTAAAAATCACTCAAAAAATACATAAAAAATAGGAAAATTAAAAATGGTCAAGAAACCAACTTGACAGTTATTTTACCACTTGAGATGGAAGGGCCCTATTAGAAATGTCTTTGATGAGATAAAAAGATATTGCCAATTTACTTCCATTATCCTTTGTTAAGGAAGCAGAATTGCACTACTGTGAGCTAGCTGACCATATTGGCATATATCTGCAGCCACCAATCAGCAGTTCCTGAGCCTGCCTAGGTATCATTTTCAATAAAAGATACCAAGAAAACAAAACAAATTAGACAACAAAAGTAAATTGGAAATTTGTTTAAAATTACATGCACTATCTGAATAATTAAAAAAAATGTGGGTTTCCTGACCCTTTAAAGGGACATTATACACTAGATTTTTATTTGCATAAATGTTTTGCAGATTATCCATTTTTATAGCCCATACAGCTTTTTTTTTAAAAAAAGTATAGTTTTGCTTTTTTAAATAACATTGAGCTGATTTTCAGACTCCTAAGCAAGCCCCAAAGTATTAGGAGAATCGTGATGTATACCTACCCCAGCTTGCCCTTTTCATATGCAGAGGAAAGGGGGAGCGTCTGCTTTTTTTTTGCTATAGAACCACTTGCAGTGGGTGTTCCAGCTAACCTTTACGATAGTGCCAAATTGTGAGCTTCTAAGTACGTCTTTAAATGGTTTTATACTGGATTTTTAGAACAGTATCTGTGCATATTATTCTTTATAGTAGTGTCTATTACATGCAGTTATATGAAAATTGGTGTATACTGTCCCTTTAACAAGAGTTTTTCATATAAAGCTGATCCTTAAATACTTAGTAGCACCCATATCCTGCCCCTTACTCTTGTATTAGTAAAACCCCTTCCAGCCACTCAAATATACAATCACACAAACTCACACACATTTAAACACACACATACAGAATATACTTATACACACACATACATACATACAAACACACACACATATACACAACGTAACATATATACTTATACACACACACATACATATTCACACACACATACACTCACACATATACACAAACATATATACAGTACTTCTGCACACACTCACACACATTAACAGACATACACACCCATAAACAGCCATACACACATATACACAGCCATACACCCATAAACAGCCATACACACCCATAAACAGCCATACACACATATACACAGCCATACACCCATAAACAGCCATACACACACATAAACAGCTATACACACACATAAACAGCTATACACACCCATAAACAGCCATACACACCCATAAACAGCCATACACACCCATAAACAGCCATACACACACATAAACAGCTATACACACCCATAAACAGCCATACACACCCATAAACAGCCATACACATACATATACATAAAGTAACATATATACTTATACACACACACACATACATATTTACACACACATACACTCACACATATACACAAACATATACACTTCTACACACACTCACACACCCATAAACAGCCATACACACCCATAAACAGCCATACACACCCATAAACAGCCATACACACGCATAAACAGCCATACACACGCATAAACAGCCATACACACGCATAAACAGCCAAACACACGCATAAACAGCCATACACACGCATAAACAGCCATACACACCCATAAACAGCCATACACACGCATAAACAGCCATACACACGCATAAACAGCCATGCACACGCATAAACAGCCATGCACACGCATAAACAGCCATACACACGCATAAACAGCCATACACACGCATAAACAGCCATACACACGCATAAACAGCCATACACACGCATAAACAGCCATACACACGCATAAACAGCCATACACACGCATAAACAGCCAAACACACACATAAACAGCCATACACACACATAAACACTAAAAGCAACAAAAGTAGAACTCTCAATTGATACTTTTAAAGGGACACTAAAGTCAAAATGTAACATATGATTCAGAGAAAGCACACAAATTAAAAAAAAAACAATTTACTTCCATTATCAAATCTTTTTGCATGCACATTTTTTGAGGCACCAGCATGATAACAAGCTCACAGAGTATACATATACTAATCTGTGATTGGCTGATGTCTGTCACATGATACAGGGAGCTGTCATATGGGAGAATAAAAATTAATTTGCCAGAAAAAAAATCTACTGCTTTTGTGAAATTCAGAGTAAGTGTTATTGCAATACTGCTGATTGTTGGCTGCACATAGATGCCTCATGTGATTGGCTCATTCATGTGCATTGCTATTTCTTCAACAAAGGATATCTAAAGAATTAAGCAAATTAGATAATAGAAGTAAATTGGAATGTTGTTTAAAATGGTATTCTCTGAGTAACAAAATAAAAATCTGGGGTTTCATGTCCCTTTAAGCATTATAAAAATGTAAAATTCATATTTTAGAAGGTATAAAAACAGCGACTTTAAAATGTTTACAACATGTGACACACATTTTTGTGCTGCTGCTGGCTTGCGGTAGATGCAATAGCTGCTATTTTAACTTGATTTAAGCTGACGCCCAGCTGCTCCTCTATTGTCCCGAGAATGTTCCCCATAGGAAATAGAACGTAACCGTTTTTTTAAACAAATTTTGAACATCCCATTGAGTAAATATTGGATGAAACAGAACAGATTTTTTTTTTTGGTATAATAAGTATAATTTTTTTTTCTTTGTGCACGTCTAGTTGATAATGGGCCGAATTTTGAGTGGAGCACAAACATTTGCGCGCGAGTGATAACGGGTTTATCGCGGATGTTTGCGCTTGTTGGGCTTGCCGCTGGTATTAGGAGTTGAAAGTAAACGCGATTATGCTCAAGTTAGAATGATTACAGAGCTCTGGTTAAAGGGACACTGAACCCAAAAAAATTATTTTGTCACTCAGATAGAGCATGCAATTTTACTAATTTACTCCTATTATCAATTTTTCTTTGTTCTCTTGCTATCTGTATTTGAAAAAGAAGGCATCTAAGCTAAGGAGACAATTTTTGGTTCAGCACCCTTGACAACACTTGTTTATTGGTGGGTGAATTTATCCACCAATCAGCAATAACAACCCAGATTGTTCACCAAAAATGGGCCGGCATCTAAACTTACATTCTTGCTTTTCAAATAAAGATACCAAGAGAATGAATAAAATTTGATAATAGGAGTAAATTAGAAAGTTGGGTTCAGTGTCCCTTTAACTGTTTTGCAAAACAAAAAATTCTTAAAAAAAAATACTTCATTCTTACTCATAATAACACTGTCTAATAAAAAATATTCAAAACAAATATTGCACACAAAAGTTATATATATCACTGTCCAGAGAGCTCCACACACACTTTACAATACTGCAATTGCCCGGGGTGCATTCAAAAAGCAAACATAGATCCAGAACCAGGAAGCACTCGCCGGGACTTGAATTCAAAGTTGAATTTTATTCACAAAGTTCAGTAACGTCTCTGAGATGTTATCTCCGTCCTCAGACCTAGAATAAATATACTTTATATATATATAGATAGATATTGTACTGAAAAACATCTGTTCTACGTGAAATATTCATATTTTCATGATGGGTTAGCGCATATGAGAACATGCGATCGGGTTTGCGTGAGAGTGGGGTGTTGACTTCTTTTTGCACTCGTTGTATTAGCACGTGGGCGAAAACAGTTTATTTTTAACTCATAATACAAATGCAACCCAACGCCTGCAAAAAGCTTACTTCCAGCGCAATTAACGTTTAAGCGAGAGCGGTAAATAACACTGTACTTGTAATCTGGCCCCATATATTTTACCTTTGCAGTTTTTTTCGTCATGATGGCTGTTTTATCTCTAGCCACTAGATGGCAACCTTGCTATACATTTAGCAGATTTATTAAGAAACACTAGTACAGTGATGGTGAGCAAAAAAGTAAGGAGAGAGAAAAGGAAAATAAATAATTTCATTAGTCATTGTTTAAAGGGACATACGAATTTAATTCACTTTGCACTACCACCCCCTGTTCACCAATTCCTATGCTATTTTATACAGCTGATAAACTATAGCTGACTTATTTCTCCATTCTTTAGTGAATCAGCTGCATGGAATAGCATAACAACTAACTAAAGCTATAGGGGCCAATTTATTAAGATGCGGGTGGACATGATCTGCTGTAGTGGAACATGTCCGTCCGACATCGCTAAATGCCGACAGCATATGCTGTCGGCAATTATCATTACACAAGCATTTCTTGTGAAATGCTTGTGCAATTCCGCCCCCTGCATATTCGCCAATCGGCCGCTAGCATGGGGTGTCAATCATCTCAATTGTATCTGATCGGCAATTATCATTGCACAAGCATTTCTTGTGAAATGCTTGTGCAATTCCGCCCCCTGCATATTCGCCAATCGGCCGCTAGCATGGGGTGTCAATCATCTCAATTGTATCTGATCGGCATGATTGTTGTCTGCTGCCTCAGAGGTGGTCGGACAAGTTAAGGAGCAGCGGTCTTAAGAGAGGCACTAGTGAAGCATCATGTCACACTCACATAATATCAGTGCAGGCAGTGGCAGGTCAACGTTTTTTTAATCTGGGCCCCCACCCTTGGGGGCCCAGTCGCAATTGCGACCTCTGCACCTCATGTAGTTTCGTCCCTGGTAACAATATTAGTGCTGTAACCTGCTAGTTACTAGGGTTGCCACCTCGGCCATGTTTTCCTGGACACTTATGAGTTATGCATGCTGCAGGGGGGAACATGTATTGTGCCTCTGGACATCACATGAATAGTGCTGATGAACAGCACAATAAATGTTCCTCCCTGCACACCCTGCAGCATTTGTAACTCATAAATGTCCAGGAAAACATGGCAGAGGTGGCAACCCTACTGCTAACTGACTCTCTCTTGTCACTACAATCAATTTTAATAGGACCTTGAATGTCAAAATTAAAGTTTCATGGTTCAGATGAAGCATTCCTTCTATTATAGAAATGTACGGGTTTTCTTGGTATCCTTTATTAAAGGGACAACAAAGTCAGAATTACATTTGTATGATTCAGGTAGAGCATGCAATTTTAAACAAATTTTCCATTTTACTGCTATAATTTGTTTTTGTTATCTTTATATCCTTTGTTGGAAAGCATACCTAGGTAGACTCAGGTGCAGCAATGCACTATTGGGAGCTAGCTGCTGATTGGTGGCTGCACATATATGCCTCATGTCGTTGGCTCACCCAATGTGCTCAGTTAGGTTCCAGTAGTGCATTGCTGCTCTTTAAATAAAGGATACCAGGAGAATGAAGAAAATTTGATAATAGAAGTAAATTGGAAAGTTGTTAAACTATTATGCTCTGTCTGAATCATGAAAAAAAACAAAAACATTTAGGTTTCATGTCCCCTTATGAAGCACACCTTAGTAGGTTCAGACAATTGAAGTTTGGGGCCACTCTTTAAAAAAACAAAAAACAACATTTATGCTTACCTGGTACATTCATGTTTTTTATGGCGGTGAGAGTCCATAAGTCATAACATGTGGGAATATTCCCCTCCTGACAACTAGGAGGAGGAAAAAGACACCAGAGCCTTAAATCCCCCCCACTTCCCATAATACTCTGTAATACATATAGCCAACTAGATAAGAAAACAAAGAGAAGCAGGAAAGATAAAGTGGGACAAAAAAGTGCAAAACAAGTACTGCCACCACCTGAACAAAAAGAAAGGTTAGAGCTTGTGGACTTTCACCATCATGAAATAAAAAAATTAATTAGGTAAGCATATTTTTTTGCCTTCATCAGATGGCGAGAGTCCACGAGTCCTCATGTGTTAGAATCAATACCCAAGCCGTGGAGTCCATGGACCACCCTGAACAGGGGGGATGTAACTAATCAGGCAATACGGCCTGCAGAACTTTCTTACAAATCTGACAAATAGAAGTATCATTACAAAAGGCCCAGGAAGTAGCAACTGCTCTAGTGGAGCAGTAATGCGCTCAGCCTGGAGAACGTTTCCCCACAACCAAATAAGCCTTGCGAATTAAGGCTTTAAACTAAGCTGCTAAAGTAATAGCTATAGCTTTCTGACTTTTGCAAGTTCAGCGAAGAAAAAATTTGAGAGTTCTTACAACATCTAAGTTGTGGAGAAGACGCTTCTTAGAATTCTTAGGCGCTGGATATAAAGAAGAAACCACAATTTCCTGATTGATAGTATCTGTAGATTCCACCTTAAAAAGAAAAGAATTGCTAGTATGTAGACTAGCCTTATCCTGATGAAAAATAAGAAAAGGATGTTGTCATGACAAGCTCAGAGACCCTTCTAGCTGAAGAAATAGCTAAAAGAAAAATAACTTTCCAGGAAAAAAGTTGAAGGTCCAAACCATGCATTGGCTCAAAGGAATTTGTTTTAAGAACCCTCAAAAACCATATTAAGATTCCATGGAGGATGATTAACTGGATTAATTCTGATCAGAGCCTGAACAAAGGCCCGAAAGTCAGAAATTTTAGCAATTTTCTTATGAAACAAAACAGAAAGAAACAGAATCTGACCTTTTAGTGAACTGGCTGATAAACGTTTATCTAAGCCATCCTGCAGGAACTCAAGGACTTTAGGAATTCTAAAAGAATAAAGAGGACCTTGAGAGAGAAAATCCTTTCTGAAAGGAAGCCTCCAAGGCAGGCACAAGGACATCTGCACCAGATTTGCAAACCAAATCCTGCAAGGCTATGCCAGAGCAATCAGAATTGATCAGGCTTGTTCCTTCTTGATTTTGGCTATAACTCTTGATAGCAACACAAACAGAGGAACCAAGGACTGGTGAGTCCTGGTGATCTAACAAAATCCTCTGAGACAGATTCCATTGATGCAGTATCTGCAATTAGAGAGCCCGAAGATTCAATCTGGCAAATGGAACTGCATTTAAGGCAGCCACAATGAGACACACAACTTCCATGCACTGAGCAAGCCTCTCAAAAGAGACTCAGTTTGCCCCCCACCATAGACTGATCTGATATGGGGGCTGCACCTTCATGCTTTCTTAGGAGTTGTGTAAACTACTTTGACTGTTTATTTCTGGAACAAAAAGAGTTAGACTTCTAGGAGGATTTGGAATAGCCAGAACTCTGGGCAGAGGGGGAATCTTTCTGAGCCTTAGATTGTCAAAACATATATGCCCAGCATATCTAAGCTTACCTTACATTTTTTATCCTTAGGCAGAAAGTCATTGTGTCAATAATAGCAGTCATTGTGGCAATAATAGCATCCAGTCCAGGCCGAAACAGAGATTTACCCTGAAAAAGGAGAAAAAGCAGTCTGTGCTTAGAAACCATATCAGCAGAACAAGACTTAAGCTATATGGCTCACCTAGCTAAAACAGCTAATGCAGCATTCTTAGCATTAATGCAAATCATTTTCACTGCGGCATCACAAAAAAAGGAATTTGCTGCTCTCATGAGATTAATACGATCCTGAATCACATCCAGAGTGGATTCGCAGGAAACAAATTCTGAGAAACTATCACATCAAACAGCAGTGACAAAGGCTACACTGACTGCAGGTCTAAAAATAAAACCTGCAAGCCGAAATGATTTCCTATGAAAACCTTCACATTGTCTATCTAAAGAATACTTTAAAAAGGAACTATCCTCCAAAGGAATAGTTGTATGCCTGACCAAAGTGAAAACAGCTACATCTACCTAAGAAACAGTTTCCGAGATCTCTGTATTAACAGAAGGGAGAGGAAACATAGATTTAAATGTGGTAGATGGGCAAAAGGAATACTTGGCTTCTGCCATTCCTTAGAAATAATTTCAGAAAGTGAATCAGGCACGGGAAAGAAGGATACTTAGGAGCTGCCTTAATTTGTTTTTATCAATTCTCTTAAAAGGTTGTTAGACTGTAGCAGGACAATCCTCTACTTCTAAAGCAATTAAAACTTCCCAAAATAAGGCAAGAATATGCTCAAGCCTGAAATTAAAAGATACATCATCTGCTACAAAAGCAGGGTCTTGAGACTCTGAGAGACTATACTCAGATTGAGTCATCAAAGTCAGACACACCCCTATCATTGTTAGGTAGCTTAGAGTGACTGCTCCTAAGGAAAGTCCTTTACAAGCTAAAGGCCAAAGAAGGACCACCTTAAAGGACACTGAACCCAATTTATTTATTTCATGATTCAGATAGAGCATGAAATTTTAAGCAACTTTCTAATTTACTCTTATTATCAATTTTTCTTCGTTCTCTTTCTATCTTTATTTTAAAAGCAGGAATGTAAATCTTAGCAGCCAGACCATTTTAGGTTCAGCACCATGGATAGTGCTTGCTTATTGGAGGCTTACATTTACCCACCAACAAGCAAGCATAACCCAGGTTGTCAACCAAAAATGGGCCGGCTCCTATGCATCACATTCCTGCTTTTTAAGCAAAGATAGCAAGAGAACAAAGAAAAATTCATAATAGGAGTAAATTAGAAAGTTGCTTAAAATTGCATGCTCTATCTGAATCGTGAAAGAGATAAATTGTGTTTAGTGTCCCTTTAAAATCCTTGCACACGTCTGCACTTAACAGCTGGAGGCAAGCAAGCTAAGACCTTACTAGTAGCAGAGTGAGTATAATCCTTAAAGGGACAGTATACACTCATTTTCATATAACTGCATGTAATAGACACTACTATAAAGAATAAGATGCACAAATACTGATATAAAAATCCAGTATAAAATTGTTTAAAAACTTACTTAGAAGCTGTCAGTTTGGCTCTGTTGAAAAGGTAGCTGGAAAGCCCACTGCAAGTGGGAAATAAGACACTCCCCCCCTCCCCCTTCTTTTGCATATGAAAAGACCCTTTACACAAACAGGAGCAAGCTGGAGAAGGTAGCTGACAGTATTCACATAAAACTTTGGGGCTTGGTTAGGAGTCTGAAAATCAGAGCAATGTTATTTAAAAATAAGCAAAACTATACATTTATTTTTTTTAAAAAAAGCTTTATGGGCTATATAAATAGATCATCTACAAAACATTTATGCAAAGAAAAAATGAGTGTATAATGTCCCTTTAAGTTTTGGAGAAAGTTGAGTTGAACTCTCCTGGTTATAACTCTGATAGGGTAAAAGCCCTTGCACACCATGAAGTGCAGTAAAACCCTGTTTAGGATTAGAAATAGACTCAGTGAATGAGATAAAAATCTGAGCAGGGGGACACTCCTGGGGATCCTTACAAAGCAAATACAAATTAGAAGGGTTTGAAGTAACAGGGGACCTCCCTTCTAGATGATTAGCAAATGGACCAAAGACCCAAGCAGCACCATTTTGCTCCATAGATACAGTAAGGAAATAGTTTAAAAAATGCTAGGAATTACCAGTGTTATAAATAAAGGTCACTTTCTGTCATGAAGTATTGCATACAGAAAGTTATTTTAATTGGCCACAAGGTGACATGAGGTGACATTTCCACCTCTTAGCCAATAGCCGTAGTAGCCACATGGCACTGTGCGATGAGTAGATTAGTGGTATTTTTACCCTTAGTGTTGAAATGATCTTGTGGCAGAATTGGCACCAAGACCTGTAGAGGAAGTGTTAAAAGGCCCCTTATAACTTCTCTCGTTGCTTGGTAATTATTTATGGAAGTCCTGGAGTTCATGTTCCTCACCTGCCCTCCTGTTTTGACTGCATCTTTTATCTTGTATTACATTTCTGGCCTAATTAGTGTCTGTATTTTGAATGGTGGGCTGTCAAATGTGTTGCTGACTCCTGGAAGTGTATTATTTATTACCCTTTTCCTGCTCATTCTGCTTAGACACATGGTAAGTACTGATCTTACTGCTCCCTGACCTTTTCCTCAACTATTCTTCTGTCTGCTCCATGAACTTTGATGCTTGGTTCTGGTACAGCCTGCACCTGATTTTCTCCTGTAGAATTTCTACTGGGTGTCATGGATCCGATCATCGCCGTGTCACCACGTCTCCCGGATCCGTCTGCTCTCCTCTGTAGCATCACGTTGCTAGGACACGTGACGCGGTCTCTCTGTCGACCCGCTCTGATGACTTCAGATGGGTCTTTAAATCTCCAGTGGGACTGAACTTCTGGGGCCGTTTGTTGGATCGTTTCTCCTATCAGGGTATGTGCTGTTTGTTCTGTACTCTTTTGTACTTTATTATCATCTGCCTGCCATATAATGACTCTGACCTCTGCTTTGCCTGACCACTTCTCTTGGATTACCCTCTGCCTGCCTTAAAGTGATACTGACCTCTGCCTTGCTTGACCACTCTCTTGGATTACCATCTGCCTGCCATAAAGTGATACTGACCTCTGCCTTGCCTGACCACTCTCTTGGACTACCTGCCATAAAGTGATAATGACCTCTGCTTTGCCTGACCACTCTCTTGGACTACCCGCTGCCTTCCATGAAGTGATACTGACCTCTGCTTTGCCTGACCACTCTCTTGGACTACCTGCTACCTGCCATAAAGTGATACTAACCTCTGACTTGCCTGACCACTCTCTTGGATTAACCTCTGCCTGCCATAAAGTGATACTTACCTCTGCTTTGCCTGACCACTCTCTTAAACTATCTGCTACCTGCCATAAAGTGATACTGACTTCTGCCTTGCCTGACCACTGTCTTGGATTATCTTTTATCTGCCATAAAGATTTACTGTCCACTGCTTTGCTGGCTCACAGCTTCCTGTCTCCTAGAATACAGTACTCAGCTCACCTGTGTCCCCGCATCTTCTTTAAGTACTCAGTTCTGTGTTTTCTACATTATTGCTTCTTATTTCTGAGTGGTTCACTCTAGCAATTGGGTCTAGTCCTGGACTGATTCTTTATGGCTGACAGTACAACCAGGCCATAATATGGACCCCACTGAGCTGACCAGGGCCGTGACCCACTAAGGACAACTTTTGGTTATCCCATGCAGCCGATTTACAATCCCTAGACTCCAAATTGGACCAGATTGCTGCTTTGCTACCCCATTGCAATCCAACCCTATCACAGTGGCTCCTTCCAGTTCCAGTCCTACCATCCCAGCTGTCCACCCTGAAGGGCACCCCTTCCTGACAAATACGATGACAACCCTAAGGACTGTCATGGTTTTTTGAACCAGTGCCGCCTTCATTTCCGTAACAGCCCTCCACTGTTTAATACACTCTCTTTTAGGATCCCCTTTCTTATTTCTTTAATGAAAGGTAAAGCCCTGGCCTGGGTATCTCCGTTGCTTGAAAAATATGACCCTATTCTTCAAGATGTGGATTCTTTCCTTTCCATATTCTCCTCTGTTTTCGACAAACCTGGTAGATCTTCTGATGCCGAGGCTGGCTTGCTAGACCTGTGTCAAGGTACCCTTTCAGTAGCTCAATACGCCATCGAGTTTTGCACTCTGGCTGCTGAGACCTCATAGAATCAGGGAGCCCCGAAGAGCAACGGCCGGAAGGGGCGGAGCTGCACGGATGCTGCGTGTGGTTGCGCTTTGGTTGGGAGAGAGCGCGTAACAAGCCCCAAGTGCTCCGAGGATTCGACTCGACAAGCCTGACCTTTAGGCGAGCTGCCTGGTGCCCGCAGTAGTTGCGGGAAGCTTGGAACCCGACGGAGGGTGAGCAAAACGGCCGCCACGAAATAGGCGTAACAGCAGACCCATTGCCTGGGTCACCTCTTGGAGGAACAGAGCTCCGGAGCGGAGAGACATCTACAAACGGCAAAGGGATAAGTACGCTTGTAAAGCCGGAGAGCCAGCAAACAATCTCAAAGTAAGGTACTTTTTCCGCTTATTATCTGGAAGAACCTGTGTGGGGGGAACGAAGATTAAGGGAGACAAGACAAGGCCAGGTATGCACTTGTGATGATGCGTATTGGGGAGTAGGCAAAGAATTGCTGAAATATTGGTTAAGGATGGAGGTCCCCAAGTAAACAAGGCCTGTTCGTGTAAGGGCGATCAGTGTAATAAGCCCCCTTAATATGTAACAACATACTGATGCAAGCAGTGTCCCCCCCACGAAGAAAAACATATAACTAAGGCGTCTAGGAGAGATTTAACAGATGTCTTGTCTGTATACTGTATCAAGGTTTGAGATCCCTTAAGCGAAAGAAAGTGCTGTAGTAGTATCTCATGGAGTAAGGAAACCTTTATACTACAGCTGTTGTTAGCCAGGTACCGCAAGGTGGGTGAAGTCCTGGCGGAACAGGAAAGTGAAGAATATACTCCTTTTTTTTATTATTATTCCCTTTGTCTCTGGGCTAATTGATAAGGTCTATATTGATTTCGGCTTAGACTTAAGACTGCCATAAACTTTGCTGAAGTAAAAACAACTGGCTAATGGAAGAGGTGCCATATAAGCTTATAAAGGTTACTGAATGCTGCCGGTCTAAGATTTTGCTATCTGCCTAGTGGAAGAGTTGTTATATAAGTCTATAAAAGCTACTGAATGCTTCCAGTTGAAGATTCTGCTATTTGTCCATTCAGGAGCCTATAGCAAAAAAGGCAATTATAACGGACAAAGAGAAACACCTGCAGTTTGCCCTGAGTAGCAATAGAAGGATACATCTATAGAGACAGTTGAAAATTAATTATAAGAATGTTTCTTAAGAGCTGGACTACTCAGAGAACTTTATGAGCTATATATTAAGTTATATCCAATTTTTCTGTGGCATGATATGAAACGCTAGGCTCCCAAACTATTGTAATAGGCTAAGATTTTAACACTGAATAATTGTAGTAATTTAAGAAAATACTAGGAAAGTTAAATGTTTAACCGTGGTTAGATAAAGCTGCTGAAAGAATATACTCAACAACAGGGTATAAAGATTTGTTTGGAAACTTGCTGGGCATTGGGTATATAAGGAAAAAGAGCTATATTGATATCTATAGATAATTGATTGTTTCTGAAAACACAGACAACTGTTTCTCGACTTAGAATTAGGCACTGCCACAGTCAGCCACACCTTACACGAATAGAATGTTAACACACTACTTAGAATTTACCCCTCACACGTCAATCACTCCCCTGTTTTTTTTTTCTGTCCCCTCTTTTTTACCCCTTGCCTGTCAACCCATTTGGACTTGTTTAGGCCACCACCAGGCCCCTATTAGTTTAATCACTCATACACAAACTTATGGAAAGATTTGTCACTATTAAAAATAAATCACCGGCAATGCCACCAAAAGGGAAAGAAAAAAAAAACACTAAAAAGAAACAGTCTAGATACAGAGAATAGAATCTTGTTAGAAACATCAAACATACATACAATGGAGTCTCAGGACCTAGTAAAACAAATATCAGATATTATGTTGCCCCAATTCGATCAGGTAAAGAGAGACATCTCAGAATTAAGGGCAGAGGTTAAACAGTTTTCAGAGAGGTTACAAGAAGTAGAAATCAGAATATCTGATATAGAAGATATGAATGTCAGACACGAGACTAAATTAAAGGAACAATCTAGCCAAATACATATGTTGCAAAATAAGGTTGAAGAATTAGAGGACCGAGCTAGACGAAGCAATGTCAGAATTATAGGACTCCCAGAGATAGAGGAATTTCAGGATTTAATACACTTTACGGCAATACAGCTACCGCTAGGATTGGGTATGCAAATTCCCCCACAAGGGATACAGGTTGAAAGAGTGCACAGAGTAGGTAGCGCTAGAACTTATACGGATGGTAAGACTAAGATTAGACCAGTTATTGTCAAGTATTTGAACTTTCAAGACAAAGCCATGATCATGAGTCAATATAGGAAAAAATTCCCAGTAAAGATAGGAGAGTATAACATCTTGCTTTTCCAAGATTTTTCAGTAGAAACGTCAAAAAAACGAAAAGAAATGGTACCTATTTGTACAAGCTTAATCAAAACAGGTCTGAAAGCCTCAATTATATATCCAGCCAAAATTAAAATTTTTAATGAACAAGGAAACGTTCTACTGAACAATTACGATGAAGCGAAAGATTTTCTATATGCTAGACAGAATTCTTAGTAATAAGAGTACAGAAGGAAGTATCCCAAAAAGGATACTAAACAGGTTCTAAGAAAGAATAAAGTTGGAGATGATCAATAGTGTTAATGATATGGTTAATAGGCTAGAGCCTCCAAGAGAAGTTATGGTTATAGTTTTAGCTGAGCAAGATGTTCTCAGCACTTTTGGGCGATACGGAGAAGGTTTTCTCTGTATCTGGTTTTTATATTATGCATTGATTATTATTCATTATGTTCTATGTTGTGTTTTATTTTCCCATCCCTCTCTTTCCTTACCCATGGGGCTCCCCTCCCCCCTTTTTTTTTTTTTCTGCAATGCGCTATAGGGTATACTATAATATTTGTTTAATATTTGATGGCTGAACAATTTGATTAATATTTGATGGCTGAACACGTAAAAGTAATATCATGGAATGTGGGAGGGATTTCCTCATTATGGAAGCGGAAAAATATTTTGAAACAATGTAAAAAAAATAATGCAGATATAATTATGCTACAAGAGACACATTTAAAAAAACAGGAATTAGACAAACTTAAAGTAGGATGGGTAGAGGAGGTGATTGCAACGCCCTGCACGACAAGAAAAAGAGGTGTAGCAATTATATTAAATAAAAAATTAGAGTACAAAATTATGGAGAAAGAATTGGATATAGAAGGAAGGTTTGCAATCTTACATATTATAGTATATGACAGACCTCTGATTCTTTGTAATATTTATGGCCCAAATAGCCTAGACAAAACTTTCTGGAACAAGATTCAAGTCAAACTAATGAAATATGGTACGCAGAACATAATACTGGGAGGCGATCTAAATATGGTGATGTATCCAACATTAGACAGGCTAAAACCTGCTATGAATAGCAATAGCCGAGCAGAAACTAAACTACTTAAGAATTTGTGTAATAATTTAAGACTTAAAGATATCTGGAGAATTCAGAACCCAGATCTAAAATGTTTTTCTTGCATATCCCATAGTCATAAAACCATGTCTAGGATAGATGCTTTCTTGATCTCGGAAAACGTTTTAGGTACAGAAATATCAACAGATATCAAAGAAGTGGTAATCTCAGACCATGCGATTGTCGTACTAAATTTTAAATTTAAAGGGGTCAAAAGAGACCCAGCAAAGTTTTTTTTCCCAACATACTTAAGTACAAATGTACAATTTAAGGACTGGTTAAAGAGAAAATGGCAGGAATATACTTACTACAATAAGGATTATGAAAATAACTATGAAGTTTTCTGGGAGGCCTTGAAAGCGTTCATTAGAGGGGAAATCAAGGCGTATTTAGTGAAAAATAAGCGGATAGCACAACAGAAAGAGTTACAGCTAGCAGGACAAGTACGTAATTGCTATAATGCGTTCCTAAGTGATAGATCAGGGACACGCTGGGATAAATATATAAGGGCCAAACTAGGAAGAGACACTTTTCTTATGCAAAAATTAAGACAGGAAGATCTTAGGACAAGGGCGTTTTTTTACAGACATAGTGGTAGGGCTGGTAAATTTTTGGCAAACCTAGTAAAGGCTAGGAAGAAGAAGCGGGCTATAGAGACGATTAGAAAGGGGTCAGAGAGATTGACCAATATTAAAGAAATAAACGAGTATATATATAAATACTATCAAAATTTATATACAAATGATAAGATCAATTTGGAAGCTAAAACAAACTTTTGGGATAAAATTAGGTTACCAAAGCTAGATAAAAAAGATCTAGACGAGTTAAATAGACCTATATCACAAGAAGAGATAAGAAAAGTAATTAACAAAACGGCGAGCAACAAGGCCCCCGGCCCAGATCAGATTCCGATAGAACTATATAAAATCTTGCAGGAAGAAATAATCCCTACGTTAGAAGGCCTTTTCAATAAAATATATATCAATAATAAAATGCAGTCCAAATACTTTACAACTTCAACAATTTCATTAGTTTTGAAAAAAGGTAAGAACCCGGAAGAGATGGGTTCATACAGACCCATCTCACTGTTAAATAACGACTATAAGCTGCTCATGAGCATAATTGCCCAAAGATTAAAGAAAATGATGGCCCCATTAATACATAAAGATCAAGTTGGCTTTATGCCTAATAGGACTTCTACAACCAATCTGAGGAAAGTTCAATTGATAATAGATTACTACTGGAACCAGATTAAAAAAAAGGGAACAGGGTTTCAAACAGATATGGCTATCACATCTATAGATGCTGAAAAAGCTTTCGATATGATTACATGGGATCATCTATTTACAACAATTAGTAACTTTGGAATTACAGGTTCTTTCCTCAGATTGGTACAATTGATATATAATGAGCCACAGGCAAACATCTTGATAAACGGTAATATATCACAAAACTTTACTCTACAGAAAGGAACCAGACAAGGGTGCCCGTTATCCCCTTATTTGTTCAACTTAGCGATCGAACCTCTAGCGATATTCCTGAGAAAGGAAATAGATGGGATTTGGCTAGGGAATAGAAGAACTACGCTTTTATTATACGCTGATGATTTACTGGTCTTCTTGAGAGATACGCAAAAAAATATTCCTCTATTAATTCAAATTTTAGGTGAATTTGGTAAGTTTGCAGGCTATAAAGTAAACATTAACAAATCGGAGATTTTTTGGTTAAAAGAAAAAAGAGATAGTTATAAGAATGCGCCATTTAAGAACGCAAATGGAAAATTAAAATATCTAGGCATCATATTGTCTAGAGACCCTGAAAATTGGTATGCATTAAATTACCCTCAAATCTGGGCAAAATTGTCTAAGGATATGGCTAGATGGGCTAATTTTCCATTGACTTTGTCAGGTAAAATAAATTTAATTAAAATGGTCCTATTTCCTAAAATTCTGTACCTACTACAAAATTTACCTATATTTATTAAGCGTAAGGATTTAGTATCATTTAAACGAGACTGTTTAAAATTTTTATGGGGCAACAAACGTAAAGCGATTGCACTACATAATTTGTCACTATTTAAAACAGGGGGTGGTCTATCCTTTCCAGACATAGAGCTATACAATTTAATATGTATGGGTAAATTTGCATTAGAATGGCTAACAGAGGCAAATTATGTTGCCACAAACGATATAGAAGAATCTTTAGTGGCCCCATATGGCTTAAAAGCTTTATTACATCATAAAGGGAAGCTGCCAGATAAAGTTAAAAAATTATCCACCGTTAAGAATATAATTAGCGCATGGCATAAATTGCTGAAATTATTACGAGCTAGCTCGGAATTCTCCAAATATTTGACTATAGTGGGGAACCCCAACTTTATACCAGCAATAGAGTCGAAAGTCTTCCATAGATGGAAGAGGAAGGGTCTAACTTTCATACAACAATTGCAAGAGAGGGACACTGAAACTTGTAGAACGTTTCAGGATCTAAGAAGTGAGTTTGGAATCCCAAATAATGAATTTTACGCGTACTTACAAATACGGCATTTTCTAGAAACTTTTAACAAAGAATCTATACGAGATGGTTTAGGCGACAGGATGAATATGGTAGTGAATATGTATAGTCAAGGAAACTATTCCATCTCTTTTTGGTATAAGATAATCAAAAAGTTTCAAGAAACAGCAAGAATAGGGGCTTTAGCAGCAAGCTGGCGACAGCCAACTGAGAGACTACAAAAAAGTTTCAATCTAGTAGACAAAGCAACACTATCTATAGGTTGGAGAGAGTCTCACTTGAAAGTGATAAACAAGGTATATATTACACCTGCCGTAAAAGCTAAATGGGATAAAAATATTGAAAATAAATGTGCTAGATGCAGCTTCCCTTTAGCGGATCTGACCCACTGTCTATGGTCCTGCCCAAAGATTCAAAAATTTTGGAGTAAGCTGAATTTTTGGTTGAACAGAATTAACGGGAAAAAGATTAAATTAGAAAAAGAGGCTATTATCTTTATGTATCAAACTCCGAGACAACAGATTAATTTTAAATTTGTAAATACAGCAATATTAATAGGGAGATCTTTAATCCTGAAATATTGGAAGTCCACGAAAGCCCCCAGTTTAATAGAATGTATTAATAAAATTAAGGGACAATTAATAGTGGAGCAATTTGATACGACAGTTAATTCTGAAACGCAGATAAAACGCTTCCTTGACAAGTGGAAGAGATTTATACAGGCTTTCTCGGAAACAGAACAGAAGCGGTTAATATACCCTTTTAGGGAGTCAGAAACATTGCACAACGCGATTGCTAGAAACGAATTCCCAAATTGGAATTAAGTATTGGGGGGCCCCCCTCCTTTCCCCCTGTTGTGTTTTTTTTTTTTTTTTTTTTTCTCTTCCCCTTCTTTTTTGGTGATTGTATAAAAACTGTAATTATTTATATAAAATTGAAGCACGACAATTATAGTTGTAATAAGAATGAGATGATTGCCTTGCATGGCGAATTTTTTGTTTTGTTTTCATGATGTCGGGAATGCCCTGGCATATATGTATCTTTTATTTTATGTACAATAAAACTTTAAAAAAAAAAAAAAAAAAAGAATCAGGGAGCCCTAAGAACAGCTTTTTGTAAGGGACTCTCTGAACGTCTGAAAATGAACTTGTGTTTCAGGATCTCCCGGATTCCCTAGAAGACCTAATCAACCTCTGTATCAAACTTGACGCCAGGTGTAGTGAACAACAACAAGAAAAAGAGAGAAGTCGTAAACCTATGTCCAGGACATTATTCCGCCTCGCGGAACCATTAAATTGACGGAGACTGAACGCCTGAGAAGATGGACATTTGGTCTGTGTTTATATTGTGGCCTAAAGGGTAATTTAATGAGGGAATGTCCCACAAGGCCAGTAAAAGCCAGGGCTTAACTCCAATTCGAGAGTTAAGCCAGATAGAATTTTCTTCCCTCAACAACAAACTCTTTGGGCCTATAACTATCCACCTTGTAGATCGCAAGGTCCATTCCCAAGGCCAAGGCCTCATTAATTCAGGGGCAGGAGGTTTTTTCATCGACTCATCCTTTTTATCATCCCACCATCCTTCGTTCCAAAGACTATTCAGTCAAGGTTTCCACTATCAGTGGTGATCCATTGGGTTCAGGACTTATTCAGTTTTCCACTAAGCCTCTATGTTTTTCTGTAGGAGTACTCCACTCCGAATTAATTAGTTTTGACGTTATACCAACTCCTCAATTTCCCATAATCCTGGGTCTCCCCTGGCTCCAGTTGCACAACCCAACATTTTCCTGGACTCAAAGTGAACTTTCTTCCTGGGGTTCTACGTGTTTTTACAATTGTTTACACAGTCCTGCCAAGCCATCACTCACTATAGCGTTAGTTTTGGAAACACCTGATTCCTTACCAGTATCTTATCAGGATTTCCTTGATTTGTTCTCTAAGAAAGAGGCTGAACACCTTCCTCCTCATTGTTTATTTGATTGCCCCATTGACCTCCTTCATGGAGCACCTTTACCCCGTGGTAAGACCTATCCTCTGCCCAGGCCTGAAAACCTTGCCATGGAGGAATACATCAAGGACAATCTGGATAGAGGTTTCTTCTTCTCCAGTCGGGGTTGGGTTCTTTTTTGTGGAAAAGAAAGACGGGATCCCCATCTCTGTAATGACTACAGAGGTCTGAACCAGATTATGGTCAAAAACAGGTATCCCCTGCCGCTTAATCCAGAACTGTTTACTTACCTTCAAGGTGCTGCAATTTTCAACAAATTGGATCTGTAGGGTGCATACAATCTCATCAGAATATGCAAAGGGGACAAATGGAAGACGGCTTTTAATACTCGATTCGGACACTATGAATACCTGGTCATGCCATTCAGGCTCTGCAATGCACCTGCAGTATTCCAACATTGCGTGAACAAAATATTCCATGACTACTTGAAGAACTTCAGAATCATCTATTTTCTCTTCAAGACCATATATTTCATGTCAAGATGGTACTCCAACAACTCAGAGATAATCATCTGATTGCCAAAATAGGAAAATGCTCATTTCATCAGGATTCTGTCCCCTTCTTACATTACATTGGGTTACATTATTTGCAAGTCAGGTTTTGAAATAGATCCTACTAAATTGTCAGCCATTATCAAGTGGCCCAGACCAACCTCCCTTAAAGCTCTCCAACGTTTTCTTTGATTCGCAGGTTATTACAGTAAGTTTATCAAAGGTTTTGCCACTATTTCTTCACCCCTTACTTCCTTGACTAAAAAGGGAAAGAATTGCAAAGTGTGGTCCACTAAATTCATTTAGGCCTTTAAAACTCTCAAATTGGATTTTTCTTCTTACGTCAACCCGACCTGGAACTTCAGTTCATCTCGGATGCTTCCTCTGTAGCCACAGGAGCGGTTCTTTCCCAATGCAACCCCAAATTTTTAGGTTTCTTCTCTAAAAAAAATCAACTCATCTGAATTAAACTATGATGTTGGAAACAAAGAGTTGTTAGCTATAAAGATGGCTTTGGACGAATGGAGGAATTGGTTGGAGGGTACTACTCAGCCTTTTGTGATCCTAACTGATTACAAAAATCTACTCTATCTCCAAACAGCCAGACGTCTGAACTCTCACCAGGCTAGGTGGTCGCTGTACTTTTCCAGATTTAACTATGTTCTCCCTACATCCCCGGTACTAAAAATATCAAAGCTGATTCTCTTTCCAGATAGTTTCCACCGGTCAACTCAGTACAACAAGAACCAATATCCTTCATCCTAATAAAATAATAGCTCAGCTCTCAGTCTCTACTCTGCAAGACTTAACTGCTAGTCAGGTGAATCTTACTTCTGATTGCAAGCCCCCCGCAGGCCTTCTTTTTGTTTCCGAGCGCCTCCGCTCTAAACTTCTTCATTAGGCCCATGATAATGTCTTTGCTGGACATCCTGGAATCAGCAATACTTTATGGAAACTGAAGCAACATGTCTGGTGGCCCTCTTTAGAAAAGGATGTTAAGCACTATGTTTCTGCCTGTACTGTATATGCATCCAATAAAACCCCACATCATCTTCCTTCGGGTCTGCTTAAGCCTCTGCCCATTCCTCGTCAACTTTGGACTCATTTGCCCATGGATTTTATCACTGACCTTCCACTCTCAGACGGTAACAATACTATTTGGGTAACAGTTGACAGATTCACTAAATGTGCACATTTTGTTCCTTTACCTGGATTACCGTTAGCCAAAAAACTATCCAAACTCTCTATTCAGCATACTGTAATATTGCATGGTTTTCCACTCAATATTGTATCAGACAGAGGACTACAGTTTGTTTTTCAGTTTTGGAGATCTTTTTGTTATAAGTTTGGTAATACCATATCTCTATCTACATCACACCACCCTCAGTCTAATGGTCAAACCTAGAGGGTCAACCAGTGTTTGGAAACATACCTTAGACACTATGGGGATCATCATCATTTGAACTGGGCACAGTTGTTGCCTCTTGCTGAGTTGCCTCATAATTCTCATTGTAATGCTTCTCTGAAAACCTCACCTTTTAAAGCGGTTTACGGATTCGAGCCCAGAAACTTTCCCCTATCTACCTATACCACTGGAGTACCCGCTGCTGTTCTGTCTGCTAAAAGACTGTGTCGACATTGGCGGAGAACCTGTCGTCTCCTTTCCAATTCTTCAAAACGGTATAAATTCTATGCTGATCGCAAACGGAAAGAGGCAACCAAGTACCGTTGTGGAGAGAAGGTTTGGATTTCCACACGACATCTACGTCTCAAACACCCTTCGATGAAACTAGGCCCTCACTATGTGGGTCTTTTTCGTATCATGAACCAAGTCGGCTCTAATGCTTATCGCTTAGCACTCCCTAAGAATCTCAAGATCCATCCAGTTTTTCATGTCTCTTTCCTTGAACCTGCCATCCACAATAAGTGTGTGTATATATATATATATATATATATATATATATATATATACACAGGTGGCCCTCGTTTTACAACGGTTCAATTTACACCGTTTCAGAATAACAACCTTTTTTTCCAGTCATGTGACTGCTATTGAAAAGCATTGAGAAGCAGTGCATTTATTAAAATAGCCAGTAGGTGGAGCTGTCCGCTTGTGTTGCAGCAAAGCCAAGCAAGAGGAAATTAATCAGTTTAACCAGACCTGAACTATCGAGCAGATTTCAAAGGAACAAGATCTTCCTGTCTATAAATCAGTCCAGATTGGAATGCATAGAAAGAACTGTTTGCAGAAAAATGCAAGTGAAGTCTGTGTTGTGTGATTATTTTATTAGGTTTATAATACTGTTTAGCAAATGTTTTTGTTAATTTAACTTAGTTTAATTAAATATTCTGTGTTGTGTGATTATTGTATTAGGTTTATAACGCTGCTTAGCATTTAAAGTCTTCATTTCAAAGCATTAAAAATAAATGTATTAGGTGTTACTTATGACAATTTTGAGAGGGGGCTGGAACCTAACTCCCTCACTTACCACTGACTTACATTATAAACTGGGTTTCAATTTACAATGGTTTCGATTTACAACCATTCCTTCTGGAACCTAACCCCGGCGTAAACTGAGGGCTATCTATCTATCTATCTATCTATCTATCTATCTATATATATAAAGGGATTTGTTAATGCCATAATAAAATGAAGTTCAAGAGTAAAATATTCTAACGTATAAAGTATTATTACAGAAATGTCTCACAGTAATTGTGAGTTCAGCAGTGAGAAACTTGTGCATCAAGACGCAAGTTAAAAGAGTAAGCTGCTCCTTATTTGTTACCTTGGCAAGAAGCAGCAACATATGGCAGTTCCTAAGCTTACCTCGCTGCTTTTCAACAAAAGATACCAATAGAAAGAAGAAAATGTGATAATAGAAGTAAACTAAAAAGTTATTCAAAATTGTTTGCTCTATCTGAATCAAGAAAAAAAATAATTGGAGTTTCATATTCCATAAGCCATTGACTTAGAGCAAGAAAAGGAACAGTGCATACAGTTGCGTTAGGGACTCTAATTAAAGTGGAGGATCAGCAGTGAGCTCTAGAAATATGGAAGCATTGTACAATGAATTTTTTTTTATTTGCCCATAGATGGCACCAAAGACTATTATTTAAACCAGCGTTAAAAAGACAGAAAACCCCAACATTTTCTTTCATGATTTGGATAGAACATACAATTTTAAACAACTTTCCAATTTACTTCTATTATCAAATGTGCTTCATTCTCTTGTTAACCTTTGCTGAAGGAACAACATTGCATTACTGGCATCTACATCTAGTTAGCCAATCACAAGAGATAAATGTGTGCAGGCACCAATCAACAGCTCGCTCCCACTAGTATAGGATATTTGCGTATTCTTTTTCAACAAGGGATACCAAGGGAACAAAGCATATTTGAAAATAGAAGTTCATTTAAAAGTGTCTAAAAATGATATGTCTAAATCATGCAAGTTTTTTTTTTTTTACTTCCCTTTCCCTTTAAGGGCATTGTAAGGGAGCTATAAATACATACGGTACTTGCTGTTGCTTTCAGGTTAGATGGACCTCTTAAAGGGACAGTCAAGTCCAAAAAAAACTTTCATGTTTCAAATAGGGCATGTAATTTTAAACAACTTTCCAATTTACTTTTATCACCAATTTTGCTTTGTTCTTTTGGTATTCTTAGTTAAAAGCTAGACTTAGGAAGGCTCATATGATAATTTCTAAGCCCTTGAAGGCCGCCTCTAATCACATGCTTTGTATTTGCTTTTCACAGCAGGGGAGAGCTAGTTCAGGGAAACACTATAGATAACATTGTGAGCATGCCCGTGGATTGTGGCAGACACTGCACTAATTGGCTAAAATGAAAGTCAATAGATAATAAATAAAATGTCATGTGATCAGGGGGCTGTCAGAAGATGCTTAGATACAATGTAATCACAGAGGTAAAAAATATATTATTATAACTGTGTTGGTTATGCAAAACTGGGGAATGGGTAATAAAGGGATTATCTATCTTTTAAAACAACAAAAATTCTGGTGTTGACTGTCCCTTTAAGGCTACCCACAATCCTCCAGTGTAGAATTTGAAGTCACCAGCAGGAGTTTTTTTGTTGTTGATGCCTCTATTGCCTTTATAAAAGCTATGGGATTGTATCCTTAAAGGGACAGATTGAGATCTGTGCATATCCTAAAAGGGCTAATGAATTAAAAATAGTTTGCATAAAAAAGTATTTAAAACTCAAAAATAAGCAAAATGAATTACATAGCTAAGCTGCCTGGAGAAGCCAACTCCACCCCCCTTATCAGTGTTTAGACACAGGCATTGTATTTCTACTGAGTTCACAGCTTCTAGGCATCAGATAATCCCTATGCATTTTTGCATTCTACCAAAACAACAATAGATATAGATACAGCCATAGAAGGAAATGTGTGGGGGGAGATAGCTTTACAATTCAGAAACTAAAAAGAAAGGGTTAATAGTGAGGCACTGCAGTATAAATTTGCAGGTAAAGAAATTAAAGTACATATTATTATATTTTGTCTCTATCCCAACTTGTTTTATGTCCCTTTAAGGGTGAAGGCTGTAAATTGCCCTGCTCCAGACTTCTGTATACCTGTCATGTACTCTTCCTAAACAGCATATCCCAGACATGTAGGCTTTGTTAGGATACAGATAATCACTAGAATACTACTGACATTTACCAGCAAATTATGGTTTGTTATTCTAAAAATGGATATTGTAACAAGAGTTTATATGCAAGTCTGCTGCTGACCATCATTATTGTTACTTTGTAATGTCACGTGGCCTCTGCTCATTAGCCTTGCCAATAGGGTCCAGTCTAAAGGTGAACTGTTAGGAGGCTTTTCAAATCTGAGGCCATTTTACTACAGTCATGGCTGCCACCATGTTGAAATTTAGATTTTACTACATTCCAGTGCTTACCTGCTTGCACATGTGAAGTAACTCTCCTTCAGATATCTGCAGTGTAACCTGTTCTGGAAAAAATAATGGCCACGCTCATTAACGTAAATACATATAAAGCATATATTAGGAACTAAAGCTGCTAGGACTGATTTTAAGTGGCCATTTGCTTATATTTAGATTCCATCATACTTAGAAGAAGTTTAATGATGACAGCATCTTTATTACTATATTTAATCTTTATTTTCAACTTCGACCTGAACCTAAAAAATACTGGCTGTATTTTTGATAACATTCAGGTTGGGTGGCAAACCTGAGTAACCTAAATTCCAAAATGACAGCACCCATGATTAGGAGGAGGAGCATGAAATATATTTAGGGCTTGATTTATCAACATTATTCTCCAATATTTGTGCCTATAAATCGTCCATCGAATTAATTCTCAAATGTATCAATTGAAAATGCGCCTAAAATCCAGCACACTCGACTACTCAATTCTTGTTCTCCTAAGCATACCAGTGCACCAAAAAAGCGTTAAAATAGATTGTTGTGGTTGCACTTTCTATTGTCCGCTTGAGTAATTCGCCCAGTTAATTATTTATGAGTTCTCCTACAAATTTATGCACAGGAGTTCTCCGTAAGTACTGGGGAGAACAGTCTTTTCCCTTTGAGCTCTTGTTGATTGGATATGAAATATTTTCTATTGCTGGCAGGTATTTCAGTGGCAAGGCACCAGGAAAGGCGTGAAGAGGATGATCATTGTCTGATCATTAATTTGTTCCCAATGATCCATTTTACCTGCTGGAGTGTATTAAATTGTTTACAAGTACTTTCATTACCCTTATATTGGCATTTGAAATAATGTATTTAGCCTGTGGTATCCCCACCCATCCTGAAGGTTTTTGGCATCAAGGCCATGCTGTGTTAACACAGCCAGTAGAATTTACACTCCTAGTGAAGTATAGAAGAGATAAGGTAATAAAATGTTAATTTTCAGTTGTTCTTTCCAAGTATTGGTGATTGGTTTATGGACAGATATAAAATAAAGAAGCATGTATGTGTACACAATGTGATAAAGTAATGAGATCTGATTATACCTACAAGCTCAACCCATTTTTTAGGTTGGGGCTTCAAAACACAAAATCAGCTAAATCATATACACAAATAAGCATTCAAAAAATAAAATCTCATACATTACAGCTGGTAAAAAAAAAAAAGAAGTAATTGTTAACACATTAAAGGGACAGTCAACACCAGAATTTTTGTTGTTTTAAAAGCTAGATAATCCCTTTATTACCCATTCCCCAGTTTTGAATAACCAACAGTTATAATAATATACTTTTTACCTCTGTGATTAACTTGTATCTAATCATCTTCTGACAGCCCCCTGATCACATGACATTTTATTTATTATCTATTGACTTTCATTTTAGCCAATTAGTGCAGTGTCTGCCACAATCCACGGGCATGCTCACAATGTTATCTATAGGGTTTACCTGAACTAGCTCTCCCCTGCTGTGAAAAGCAAATACAAAAGTATGTGATTAGAGGCGGCCTTCAAGGGCTTAGAAATTATCATATGAGCCTTCCTAGGTCTAGCTTTCAACTAAGAATACCAAAAGAACAAAGCAAAATTGGTGATAAAAGTAAATTGGAAAGTTGTTTAAAATTACATGCCCTATTTGAAACATGAAAGTTTTTTTTGGACTTGACTGTCCCTTTAAGGGAAAAACTATTTTATAGTATACTGTCCCTTTAACAATTTGTTAATCATGTAGAGATGTCATAAATAAATGTCCAGACTGGAGGGGATTTATAGGTTAATTTTACAGCATTTGTTAGGACAAATTGAGCGATGAATAATAAAGGGATTAGCTCTATTTCTACATGTAATCTAACCCTTGAAATTTTGTTTCTTAAGCTGTATAAGTATGTTCACACAAATATAGTTAAAAATATGAACGCAAAACAAATTTATTTAATTCGGTCATTCAAAATCACATTTTTCCGTTTATTATTAATGATAAATCGGGCACATTTATACTCCTCAAGGAGAAATTTATCCTTATTACACCACAGCTCGCCTTTGGAAACTAGTGAAAAAATACTACCTTTTTATGAAAAATATGGGAGCACAGGTGCACCTCTCCAAAGGTGAGCAGGAGAGAATGGAGAGAAGAACAGGAGAATTCTCCAACTGCTTGATAAATCAAAACGCTTAGTGTCCCTTTAAAGGGATACTGAACCTAATTTTTGTCTTTCATGATTCAGATAGAGCATGCAATTTTAAGCAACTTTCTAATTTACTCCAATTATCAATTTAAATGTAGCCACCAATCAGCAAGCACTATCCAGGGCTCTGAACCAAAGATGGGCCTGCTCGTAAGCTTACAATCCTGCTTTTTCAAATAAGGTTACCAAGAGAATGAAGAAAAAGTGATAACAGGAGTAAATTGAAAAATTGCTTAAAATTGCATGCTTTAGCAATCATGAAAGAAAAAATTTGGGTTCAGTATCCCTTTAACTAAAGGACCCTCTGGCTATCACATGGTCACTGTGAAAATGGTACTTTTCAAACTAATTAGCTACCATTTCATAAATGTAGGACATATTTAAAATAAAGTATCTTAACCAAAAATTAATCCCATTTTAACTTCTTAATCTAATAAACACCAAGGGGATGTCCTATAACTATCTTTTTTTGGTGACAATTAAATACGTAAACTCATGAAAAAGAGACTCCTCTTTCAAATGAGTGTTAGCTAGGCATGTGCAGTTTCATTAGCTGCCAATTGCAGAAGAAGGCGGCTGCTTGCAGCATTCGGCTCTTTTCAGAGCAGATTTCTTCTTGTGAAAATACAACACACTAAGATGTGTGCAATTCCAGATCTTATTGTGTTGTACTTTCACAAGAAGAAATCCATATCTGAGCACCAAATGCTGCAGCCACCTTCAAACAAAACTGCCGAATGCACATCCCTAGTGCTAGCATAACCCTGTAGACCTCATATTGATGAATAAGGGTAAATATTTAACACTTTAGACACTTAGGGGTGTCAGGGTTTTTTCCATGTTGTTTGCCATGTGCTGCTGGCAGCCATTTTACTCACCTCTCTTCTTGACTATGGTGCATTGTGGGGGATGCTGCTCATTTCCTACACTTCCTTTTATGGCCAGGCTGGTGTGCATCATCCATGTGAGACAGGATGCAGTCTCAGAATTGTGATGTCATCACTTATTTAAAGGGCCTCTGTTCAGTATGCTTTGCCTTTGCGTTGTCTCAGACCTGTTTGTGAGAGTTCCTGTGTATTACCTGGCTGCCTGACGTCCTTCCTGGTTCCTGATCCCTGGCTTGTTCCTAACTCTGCTGTTTTCCTTGTTCCTGATTCCGGCTCGTCTGACTATTCGCTTTGGCTCCTGACTCGGCTTGTCTGACTACCAGCTCTGGTTTTGACTCCTGACTTGTTATTTGACTTGTGGACTTTTTATTATTTTTTGCTATGAATAAAGGTGTGATTATTTTTGCACTTCTCGTCTCAGTCTGATTCCTGGCACCCTGACATTACGCAAAGGCCATGAATCCTGATGGTGCTAATAATCCACCTTTACCTGCCATCATTTCCATTATGGATGAACAGGATCACTGCTTGGATCAATTTGCACTAGCCCTGCAAACCCTGCTGACTCGCACTGCACATTTGGACCAAAGTGTCACGCAAGTTATGGCTGCTCCTGTTTCCGCTGCTGCACCTATGCCTACCAGGAGCATGTCCGGTTCTGCACCTCTACCTCAGCGATATGGAGGCGATCCTATTCAGTGCAGAGGGTTTTTGAACCAGGTGGGCATTTACTTTGAGATGTTACCTCAGGCGTTTCCCTCTAACAGAGCTAAGGTGGGATATCTCATCTCGTTACTCTCTGACACAGCTCTTGCCTGCGCTAATCCCTTGTGGGAGACTAATAAACCTGTGATTTCAAATTACCCTGAATTTGTGGCCTCCTTTCAAAGGGTATTTGATGTTCCGGCTCGCTCCTCCTCTGCTGCTAAACGACTCATGTCCATTCAGCAAGGTACAAGATCTGTTGCTCAGTATGCTATTGAGTTCCATACGCTTGCCGCAGAGGTAGGTTGGAACAATGAAGCCCTTGTTGCCGCCTTCTTTCATGGGCTCTCTGATGCGATTAAAGACGAAGTTGCTGCCAGAGATTTACCAGAGAATCTCGAGGCATTGGTGTCTTTTTTGATCCTAATTGACATCAGACTCAGAGTGAGGCCCTCTTTCAAGGAGCGCTTGCGGAAGCCTCCTGTTCCGTTGTCTCCTATGTGTTCGTTCCCACCCATGCCTCCCTCTACTCCCATGCCTCCTGGTCCCGAGTCACCAGGTACTGATGAGCCAATGCAGTTGGGATTCACGCGTCTCTCCGCGGCGGAGAGGGCCTTTAGGAGGAGGGAGGGGCTCTGCCTCTATTGTGGGTTACAGGGCCACCTTTTGAAGTATTGTCCTACACGGCCAGGAAACGCTCCCACCTAAGGTCCTGTTGGGGGCAGACCTTGGGTGGTTTATCCTCGCCCCCGGAACAGCTTAAGGAGAAACCTTTTGTCACGGTTGTCCTTTCCTGGGTGGACTCCTCCATAGTCACTCAGGCTCTTGTTGACGCCGGTGCTGCGGGCTATTTCATTGACAATGCTTTTGTATCAAAGCACTCCTTTCCTGTTTTGCCTCGGTCAATTCCGCTTGCTATTGAGGCCATTGATGGCAGGGCCCTTCAGCCCACATTCATTACTCACGAAACTGCTCCATTGTCCATGGCTGTTGGGGCTCTCCATTTTGAAACCCTCCAGTTTCAGGTGATAAACTCTCCGCATTTTCCGGTCGTTCTGGGTTATCCCTGGCTCCAAAAGCACAATCCCAATCTCGACTGGGTATTTCCACTTGTCTTCAGAAACCAATTAAATTCTTGTGCACTTCTTCGGTATCTCAATTGCTAAAGGAGTACCGAGAGTTCCTAGACGTCGTTGGCAAGGTGCGTGCCGATACGTTGCCTCCTCACCGGTCTTACGATTGCGCCATAGACCTGCAACCCGGAGCCATTCCTCCTTGGGGCTGGGTGTACCCTCTGTCTGTTGCAGAGAATTGTGCTATGGAGGAGTATGTTGCCGATGCTCTGTCGCGGGGAATCATCCGCAAATCCTGCTCTCCTGCAGGGGCTGGCTTCTTCTTTGCGAAGAAAAAGGGTGGCGAGTTAAGACCATGTATCGATTATAGGGGTCTTAATCATCTAACCATTAAGAATGCTTACCCTATTCCGCTCATTACGGAACTCTTTGACCGCCTCAAGGGAGCTACGGTCTTTACTAAACTTGATTTGAGAGGAGCGTACAATCTCATTAGGATTAAAGAGGGTCACGAATGGAAAACAGCATTTAACACCAGGAGCGGGCATTATGAGTATCTTGTAATGCCCTTTGGCCTATGTAATGCTCCTGCTGTTTTTCAGGAATTTATTAATGATGTCCTACGAGATATGTTGCAACAGTGTGTTGTGGTGTACTTAGACGACATCCTCATACACTCACCCACACTTGAGGCTCACCGTTCTGATGTTACACGGGTTCTTCAGAGACTACGTGAGAACGGCCTGTTTTGTAAACTTGAGAAATGTGAGTTCCATCAGACTCAAGTAACCTTCCTAGGTTATGTTATCTCCGTTGCAGGGTTCTCCATGGATCCTGACAAGTTATCTGCAGTGGCCTCGCCCAGTTGGTCTTCGGTCTATTCAACATTTTTTGGGGTTCACCAATTACTATAGAAAGTTTATTAAAAACTTTACTTCCTTGGTCAAACCTATCACAGACATGACCCGTAAAGAGAATGATCCACTCCATTGGTCACCTACTGCCATTAAGGCCTTTGATAGTCTTAAGACTGCCTTTGCTCCCGCTCCAGTTCTGACTCATCCTAACCCTGTCCTGCCTTTCATTCTTGAGGTCGATGTGTCTAAGACTGGAGTAGGTGCCCTCTTGTCTCAACGTTCTACGCCTGACGGTTCCTTGCATCCGTGTGGTTTCTTCTCTAAGAAATTGTCTCCAGCAGAGTGCAATTATGAAATTGGCGACAGGGAATTACTGGCCATAATTTTGGCACTCAAGGAATGGAGGCATCTTCTCGAGGGTACTAGCGTGCCAGTGCTCATTCTTACTGACCACAAGAATTTAACTTATCTATCTGAAGCAAAACGTTTGTCGCCCCGACAGGCCAGATGGGCGCTATTTTTGTCTTGGTTTAATTATGTGGTCTCCTACCTGCCTGGTAGTAAGAATGTTAGGGCTGATGCCCTCTCTCGACAATTTTCGCCTCTGTCCAAGGAGGAGTCTGTACCTACACCTGTTATACCTCCTGATCGTATTTTGACTACCATACGTACTAATTTGACTTCTCCTTGGGGGAGGAGATCCTGGCTGCACAAACCAATGCACCTCCTGAGAAACCTAGTGGTTAGTGTTTTGTTCCTGAGAATCTTCAAACTAAACTTTTGCACACTTACCACTATCCTAAAGCCACAGGCCACCCAGGCAAGAACCAAATGATTTGGTCTGTCACTCAACAATTCTGGTGGCCAGGTCTTCGTTCTGATGTTGCTGCGTATGTTGCCTCCTGCTCAGTTTGTGCACAGAATAAGACTCCTCATCGTCTTCCTGTGGGCCTTCTTCAACCTATTGCTAATGGTGAGCGTCCTTGGACACATCTTTCCATGGACTCCATTGTCGAGCTCCCTGTTTCCAATGGCAATACTATTATCTTTATGGTGGTTGACCGTTTTTTCTAAAATGTCACATTGCATCCCCTTGATGAAGCTGCCTACCGCTCAGGAGCTTGATTCAATTTGTGCCCGGGAGGTCTTCAGTTTACATGGGTTACCCAAGGAGATAGTGTTGGACTGGGGTAGCCAGTTTGTCTCCAGATTTTGGCATTCCTTTTGTGCTCAAATGGGGATCCAGCTTTCCTTCTCCTCTGCATATCACCCTCAATCCAATGGGTCTAATCAAGCTCTGGAACAGTTCCTCCGTTGCTATGTCTCAGATTACCACAATAATTGGTCTGAACTGTTACCTTGGGCAGAGTTTGCTTGTAATAGTGCTATTAATGCTTCCTCCAAGTTATCCCCGTTCATGGCGAATTATGGGTTCCAAAACAATAAATCAGTAAAGAACTGATAGCAAGGTACAAATATAGCACTCATGAATGTGTTAGAAATGTGTGAGAAAAATTTTTACTAAAATATAACTTTTACTAGATAATGTTTAAAAACAAGGGTAACACATACATTGAATTTAAAAGAGAAATAGAAAGTAGAAAGAGGGCGCCACAATAGCGTGATACCGTCTGGATATGTAGGTATAGATATAAGTAAGTATTTTGCTTACCAGATGGTGTGACACTGTACTGTGACCAGTGCAAGAAAGCAGGCTAGCACTTATCAGTGGCTAGTACACTGTGGAAGCCAAGCTCCAAAGGCACTTGTCCTAGTTGAAACTCTGAGTGTGTCTCCTGTTGGCTGGACTTCAGGTGCTGCAAAGGTGTAATCTTTTGTGTGTTGTTCAATTGGTATTGATAAACCACAACACAGACAACTTCAAATAAAATGGCTTTTAATACTTATGACGCGTTTCTCAACCTCAAACAGGTTGTTTCATCAGATAAAAAAGTGAATGCCATCATTAACAATTGTTAACAATTTATACACATTTGTGTGTCAAAAGAGGAAGTTGTCATCATATGTGTAATCCAATAGAAAAACATTTGTGTGCATTCAGCTGTGGAAACCAAAACAGGCTCCCAGCTGTTACAATTTAAAAATTAGACAGAGTAACAAGGTTTGAATAGGGTGTGTATAAATGTAAGAATCTAAACTTTTAACCTATTGGTTACATTGTGAAAATGAATGAACAAATAAAACAATCTTATCACTTTGTTTTCATTAAAAGTTATTACATATATAACCTCACTTAATCATTTATTGTGATAGACACAATCCTTTGGAAAAAAAATATGTATAATTTAAAATAAGTGTATGTATGGAAAATGCATAGTTCATTAAGTAATCAGGATCTGAATGGGAGTCTAAACTTTTAACCTGTTGTTTGCATGGTGAAAGTGATGATTTAAAGAAAATATTATTAGGTTTTTGTAGAAGATAGATACTTGTATAGCCTCAATGTAGTTTGTTATAATGGCTTGAAACATATTTCACCTCAATAATAGTTTGTTATAGTAAACATAATCTATTTTAAAAGGAAAATATCACTTTGTTTTCATTAGAAGTTGTTGCCTTTTTTTTTTAATATAAAAAGGTGTGTTTGTACATAGGGATGTGTATGTATGAAATGAGTTGTTCAATGAACAGAGGTATTTCTGTATATGCATGCAAACATGTCCACAAACCCCCTCCCCTTATCAAATGTCTGCATCATGTGCCTGTGCACCCACACTCATAGTTGTGTTGTTTGTAACTGTCTGTCTGGGAAAACAATTATTTTGCTAGAAAGATGAAGAAAAGGAATATTTCTCTTTGAGTGTATGGTGTATGTAAAGTGTGAATAATAATTAATTCCTCCAAGTTATCCCCGTTCATGGCGAATTATGGGTTCCAAAACAATAAATCAGTAAAGATCTGATAGCAAGGTACAAATATAGCACTCATGAACGTGTTAGAAATGTGTGAGAAAAAAATTGACTAAAATATAACTTTTACTAGATAATGTTTAAAAACAAGGGTAACACATACATTGAATTTAAAAGAATGTGTTAGTCTACTACAACGTGGCCACTAGTTAATATGGACTCTATCTGAGACAAAAAGGCCACTATTGGGTAATAGATTTGTCTCTATGTAAATAATAACTACCACTTATATTAGTACTGGTAATAATATGGAGTGGGATGTGCTGAGATTCGGTATATATTAATTAGCCATTGACAGTAACAATGTATACCAGACATCTATGCCCCGTAATGATAATAGGTGATAGATGTGAAACTTGAAACGGGT
Source organism: Bombina bombina (assembly GCF_027579735.1). Classification (NCBI taxonomy): domain Eukaryota; kingdom Metazoa; phylum Chordata; class Amphibia; order Anura; family Bombinatoridae; genus Bombina; species Bombina bombina. The sequence goes on along the minus strand of NC_069499.1, from coordinate 1,404,499,056 downwards.
ACTAAGAATATGATGTCTGTGACCATTCACTGACGATTCAGAAAGGTACAATGAATTAGAACCTTGAAAGTCCCTAGGTGAGGATACGAATGTAAAAGCCACCTGTTATCAGATGTGATGATATGGTTACTAGTCAGCTAAATGGAGACTGGACATTTGTACTTTAGTTATCATGATATTGGTATTTGGTATATGGTCACAGGGTGATAACTATATCCAGATATTCCGGACACCTATACCTTATTATTACCTGGAAAAATACAATTTACCTATACCTAGGGATTACCGTAAATACCGTTAAGTTCTAAGATGGTAACTATATCCCGAAATTCCGGACAACTGTACCCTTATTATCACCATAAGAAGTAAAACAAAAGTCTAAACCTTATAGTTATCATAAAAACTGATACAGTTTGTAGTGTCGTACTTGATCATATGATTGTCAAGTATGTGGACTAGATAATACTTATAAGATTTATAGGATAAATATTGTATCCAAAAATATTAGACACCTATACTTCTTGTACCCTTAATTTCACCTGTAAGTGGTAATTGTTTCAATCTCTTCAGGATTGCTGTAAATGGCTACAAAATTGGATAATACCTTAAAGATTTGATTAAATATTAGATCACATCACACATAGTCTGGAAAGGCCAGACTGCTATACCGTATTATTACTGTTATTAGGGTGGTTGCAAGCTAGAAATTACTAGCGGGGATACAGGATAATGACTATGTCCGGAGATGCCGGGCACCTATACCTTTGGACTATCATGTACAGTCATGGTGCCTATATCTGTGATTGCCGTAAATAATTGATCTATATTGTTTTTCAAACCACAACAATACTGTAGTCTGGAAAAGCCAGACTTCTATATCGTATTATTACCATTGTTATTAGCTCTAACAGAAATTACCGGGTGTCTGAGAAAGTTTATCATCAAACACATATATCGTCTGTTTTGGGCCTGTTTTGGTATTAAGTATGTAGTCACAGGGTAATAACTATATCCAGATATTCCAGACAACTATACCTTATTATTACCTGGGAAAGTAAAAATTTACCTATACCTACAGATTACCGTAAAACACCGTTAAATTATAAGATGGTGACTTTATCCAGATATTCCGGACACTTATACCTTATTATTACCTGGGAAAGTAAAATGTACCTGTTACCTAGGGATTACTGTAAGATACCGTTAAGTTATAAGATGGTGACTATATACAGACTATACACACATATACTGTATATATATATATATATATATATACACACTGTGTGTGTATGTGTGTGTATATATATATATATATATATACACATATATACACATACTGTATATATATATATACACTGTGTGTGTATGTGTGTGTGTATATATATATATATATATATAAAAACACAACACTGAAGAAATAACACTTTGCTACAATGTAAAGTAGTGAGTGGACAGCCTGTATAACAGTGTAAATTTGCTGTCCCCTCAAAATAACTCAACACAAAGCCATTAATGTCTAAACCATTGGCAACAAAAGTGAGTATACCCCTAAGTGGAAATATCCAAATTGGGCCCAATAAGCCATTTTCCCTCCCTGGTGTCATGTGACTCGTTAGTGTGAATGGGGAGCAGGTGTGTTAAATGTGGTGTTATCACTCTCACACTGGTCACTTGAAGTTTAACATGGCAGCTCATGGCAAAGAACTCTCTGAGGATCTAAAAAAAAAGAATTGTTGCTCTACATAAAGATGGCCTAGGCTATAAGAAGTTGCCAAGACCCTGAAACTGAACTGCAGCACAGTGGGCAAGACCATACAGCGGTTTCACAGGACAGGTTCCACTCAGAACAGGCCTTGCCATGGTCGACCAAAGAAGTTAAGTGCACATGCTCAGCGTCATATCCAGAGGTTGTCTTTGGGAAATAGACGTATGGATGCTACCAGCATTGCTGCAGAGGTTGAAGGGGTGGGGGGTCAGCCTGTCAATGCTCAGATCATACGCCGCACACTGCATCAAATTGGTCTGCATGGCTTTCAGCCCAGAAGGATCTAAAGATAATGCACAAGAAAGCCTGCAAACAGTTTGCTGAAGACAAGCAGACAACGGACATGGATTACTGGAACTATGTCCTGTTATGGTCCGATCAGACCAAGATAACTTAATTGGTTCAGATGGTATCAAGCGTGTGTGGCAGCAACCAGGTGAGGAGTACAAACACAAGTGTGTCTTGCCTACAGTCAAGCATGGTGGTGGGAGTGTCATGGTCTGGGCCTGCATTAGTGCTGCCAGCACTGGGGAGCTGCAGTTCATTGAGGGAACCATGAATGCCAACATGTACTGTGACATACTGAAGCAGAGTATGAACCCCTCCCTTCAGAGACTGGGCCGCAGGGCAGTATTCTAACATGATAACGACCCCAAACACACCTCCAAGATGACCACTGCCTTTGTGATGGACTGGTCAAGCATGTCTATAAACAAAATTCATGGATATGATTGCTAGTATTAAATGGGTCACCTTTTAGTGGGATTATTTAAGCTTAACTGGAGCTTTTTGTATATATTTTAGATTTGTATAGGTTGAACTCGATGGACTTCGGTCTTTTTTCAACCTCATCTACTATGTTACCTAAACCCTATTGAGCATCTGTGGGGCATCCTGAAATGGAAGGTGGGGGAGCGCAAGGTCTCTAACATCCATCAGCTCCGTGATGTCGTCATGGAGGAGAGGAAGTGGACTCCAGTGGCAACCTGTGAAGCTCTGGTAAACTCCATGCCCAAGAGGGTTAAGGCAGTGTTGGAAAATAATGGTGGCCACATAAAATATTGACACTTTGAACATTTCCACTTAGGGGTGTACTCACTTTTGTTGCCAACAGTTTAGACATTATTGGCTGTGTGTTGAGCTATACAGGCTGTACACTCACTACTTTACATTGTAGCAAAGTGTAATTTATTCAGTGTTGTCACATGAAAAGATATAATAAAATATTTTTAAAAATGTGAGGGGTGTACTCACTTTTGTGAGATACTGTATATATATTAAAGTTTTTAATTTAAATGCAATCAGAAATTTAAGAAAAATAAATACAGAAGAACCTCAATGATAAATCTAGCCTGTGATATAGCAGAGGCTAGTAAATTCTCATGCACTTGAAGGTTCATAAAAGTATTTCCCTTATAGGGTAAAAAAGGGATATTTTTTATGTGTTACAGTTTAATGAATTTATTATATCTTAAAAGGCATATAAAAGTGCAAAAATAAAATGCACTATTGCTTGTATATACCTTTCAGCAAAGGGATTAAACACAAAGCTATAGTCAGCTCCAGAGCAGCAATGCAGTACTGGGAGCTAGATGAACACATTTGTTGAACCAGCTAGCTCAGAGTAGTGTGGGGTATGTTCATATTCTTTTTCAACAAAGGATACCAAAAGAACAAATCAAATTTGAAAATAGAAGTGAATTTAAAACTGTCTTAAAATCACATGCTCTATCTGAACCATCCAAGTTTAATTTTGACTTTCCTATCAATTTAATTATATCTATTTTTTGTTTTCATGGCTGCAGAGGCATGTAACTGGCCATCGGTGTGGGCGTTACCGATATCAGCCGTTGACCAGGTAAACCCTTTGGATTATTTCAGTTAAACATTTTATTGGAGATTTATATTAGTGTTTAAAAGGACAAAATTCAACTTTGATGATTCAGTACACTTTTTAAAATCTCACTAATGTACTAAATAGAATATATCTACAAGGTTATAACATTTTTCAAACACCGTTGGTATATAGTGCTGAAGATACGTGCATATTTCTGAGCCTTCCTAGGTATGCGGTCATGGATAGGCTCTTAAAGGGACAGTCTACACCAAAATTGTTCTTATTTAAAAAGATAGATAATCCCTTTATTACCCATTCCCTATTTTTGCATAACCAACACAGTTATATTAATATACTTTTTACCTCTGTGATTACCTTGTATCTAAGCCTTTGCAGACAGCCTCCTTATCTAAGTGCCTTTGACAGACATGCAGTGTAGTCAATCAGTGAAGACTCCTAAATAACTTCACGGGAGTGAGCGCGTTATCTATATGACACATGTGAACTAGCACAGTCTAACTGTGAAAAACTTTCAAAATGCTCTGAGCTAGGAGGCAGTTTTCAACTGTTTAGAAATCAGATTGAGCCTAGCTAGGTTTAGCTTTTCAAAAATACCACCAAGGGAAATTAAAAGGTCTTGCATAGTGTTAAAATGCCATGGTCTTACAAAGCATGTCATTATAACACTAGCACTGTAATGCTATGCTAATGCTGAATGTTTAACCCCTGCAAACAATTGCCACGGATCAGCGACAGTTTCCACTAAGGGCTTGCAGTGTTATGTGGGTCCCGAGCGGGACTTTAAACATGTGTTTAACCCATTCACAGGGGTAAAACACATAACATTACAGCATTGCTAATGTTAAAATGACATGCTCTAATGGATTAGAGCATTTAATTTAAACACAAAAATGGCCCACCCTTTAAATTCAACAAAGTAAACTGGATTAAAAAAAAAAGAAAGTAGTCTGCATTATGAAAGTTTAATTTTAATTTATATGTCCCTTTAAAACGTCCTTGGTCAAGTTCCCAGGTATACCGTCTAAATATACAAGGTAAGCAATAATCTTTTTTACTCTTTTTAATGGAGTGAATTGTATATCTGTACAAAGTCACTCACTTATATGGGATTGTTACTATGGAAAAAAGCCATACAAAAAAAATCACTCCAAGCAAAGTTAAAGGGACAGTCTAGTCCAAAATAAACCTTCATGATTTAGATAGAGAAAAGTAAATTGGAAAATTGTTTAAAATTACATTATCACTAATTTTGCTTTTTTCTTTTAGTATTCTTAGTTGAAAGCTAAACCTAGGAGGTTCATATGCAAATGTCTAAGCCTTGAAGGCCGCCTCTTCTCTCAGTGCATTTTAACAGTTTTTCACCACTACAGGGTGTTAGTTCATGAGTTTCATATAGATAACACTGTGCTCACACACATGGAGATCCAGTGAGCCAGCTCTGATTGGCTAAAATGGATGTCTGAACTGAAATAAGGGGACAGTTTGCAGAGGCTTAGATACAAGGTAATCACAGAGGTAAAAAGTATATTAATATAACGGTGTTGGTTATGCAAAACTAGGGAATGGGTAATAAAGGGATAATCTATATTTTTAAACAAAAACATTTCTAGTGTAGACTGTCCCTTTAAATGCTGACCATATACCTTTAAATAACACAAAATAATCTATTAAACAGTTAGATTTTAACTCGGTTTAATTACAAATGATGATACAAATGCATCAAACAGTCACCAGACATCACACTGGCTCACATTTGGTGCCACAACTAATGCATCATGTTTAGTACAATGGTGAAATAAAAACCTGAAAAAATGGGTAAAATCAAAATGTAACAAACACGTAGAACATTTTTTTTTATTTTTTAAAAAAAGCTCTTTAATGTAAACATACATTTAAATTTACTGATGGTATCTCTTTAAATAGCAGTCCAAGGTAACTCTGAAAATTTTAGAAAATGTATGTAAATTCTATACAATGCATATATCATTGTCAAACCATGCATTAATAAACACTTACATTGACAATGAGGTAAACAAAATCTCCTTGCACCAATTTAATATTCTAGAGACCGTCTGACCACATTTGAATTTTTTCAGCTCACTGACCACCCAGCATCTTGACCATTATTTGACATCTGGCAGTATATGCATGACCTAAAATTTACTAGCCACATACGGCTTTCAAACCTTTCAATAAGAATCAGCTATATTCTAAAGAGGTGGTTGTAGACAAAATGGGTAAGTTAAATCCAGAGAGTGATGGACAGGAACAAGTGTGCAGAGAAGATGAATGTTGCTCCTTGTTGTTGATGGCAAAAATGGGAAAAGTATTGAGAGTGGATTTTTAAGTAGATAGAGACACAATTACATTTTTATGGGTAATATGAGTTACACAAATCGTATCAAATGATAGCAGAGGAGAAGGTGCAGAAATCATTTCAAATTTAAGATACAGAAATATGCATGATTGGTAAAAATATATATTTTAAATAAATGTTGAAAAATGCTTATTGTGAATAGGGGTAGAGGAAAGCGATATATAGACAATATTTAGGAATCTAGAACGAGTTTGAAGAAAGGTGAGAGGGATGCAGATTATAAAGTTGTGTTACTTGACCAGTTAGGTTCATAGGTAGCCATCAAATTTACTACATTTCTTGGGTGTCAGTGAATATGTTGACATGGTTGGTGGCCAACAGATCTGCTCTGCTGTTTTTTCCAGGGTACATATGTGGAGTTGGAAAACAGAGCTGTTGTCTTGTATTAGAATTTTATCTCCTTCTGTATTGGATATTGTTCTTCCAACCGTAAAAATGTTATACTGTTGATTTTTAACACATACAGCCCGCACACATATAGGTCAACAAAAAAGATTGTCAACAGCAAAAACATATTGCTCTGTTCTTTAAAATGTGTAGTTATGATCTAAATATATATTCAGGCACTATTGGAGTATAAGGTTACAAAAGTTGGTTGACTTATGTAAATTTGGACAGTATGTGGAATTTTAAGTAAAATAATTTTATGTCCTAGGCTATCGTAAGAAGAGCAAAAATGTTTACATTTATTTAACATTCTGTTGATAGAACACTGTATGTGAAGTATCAAAACAAATTTTAGAAGTGAAGACTCTGTATGGAGAAAATGTCTGTCCTATAAAAAAAAATATTGAGACCACTCTTACCATGTTCTAACCATTCATTCATTTTCATTGGGCATGTTCATATTTTATCTCTGCATTGAAAGATTTTTAATGTATTTGGCATCCACATATTCACAGCTTCAAAGTCCAGCAAACATCTGTACCTTCAGAGTATTTAGTGGACACTTTGCACTTTAAAAAAACAAACAAACATATAAAACAAGTAGCATAGGGGAAAAAAACACACACAAGCATTTTTGTAACATTTATATTTATATATATTTATATATATATATATAAAATTAAATATATATCATATATTGTGTTTAAGACTAAAAAATATAGTACATAATATTTAAAAACAAAAGAGAGGGGGAAAATAGGAATGAGCATCGTACAGGGGGAAAGTGAAAAACACATTTTCTAAAATTCTATATGGGTGAGTGCTCAGAGACAAACATTTGTTTTTCAGTTGAATATGGTTACATATATTCTTGGTATTAAACCACACTGGTTGGCTTGGGACTTGCTGTTTGATTTAATTCTCTATTATCCATTGTACCATAAACACTAGAAATACAAGGTACATTAGTGGCCTGTGTGAATAGGCTATAAGGTGCCTTGGGGTGTCTATAGGATATCATAGTAGAGCGCCATATTGTAAATAGGAACACTTTGTCCTCATGATAAATTTAAATTACTAAAGAAGCTCCATTTTTTTTCCTTGCTAGACTGTGGACAACTTTTGTAAGAAATGAATACTTGGTCTGTCTTATAAGAATTGTGTACAGCAAATAAAACATATTCATTTGAAACACATAAGTACATAGATCTAACGCTTAAATTATGATCATGACGGAATCCAGTTCCACCTGATTGGCCTTTGCTACTTAATATTGAGAAGTCAAGTAGGAAAAAAATTTGAATCAACAATCTGGGATCTCCAAAAACACCAGCCTATTCTAATATCCCTCATTTTAGAAGACTTGGAAACGCTAAGATCATAGATATTTTTGAAACACATATTTTAGGCAATAACACAGAGCAAATTATTAAAGTATAAAGTATTGCTGAACATGCTGGTTCTTTTTTTCAGTAAATTCATAGGTTACATCAAAATAAATAATGATACAAAGTAGGTAGATTAAAAAAAGGGGTTTAATTTGACCCAGGCCTGTGCCTAGGCTAGCAGGATTTGGTAGAGGCAAATTTGTGTGTAAGTTCTATGGCATGATACTTTCATACTCTTATAAGCTCTAATTATTATTCTTTTAATTTTATTCTTATCTTAGTCAATTATTCCTGGTTGGCAAGTGGAGGTTGAATGGTTCATCCCTCATGTGCCCCAGGTCTAAGGCCAATAAGAGACAATTGTTTTTTGACGGTGGGTTTGGGGGCATCAGATTTCCCAGTACTACGGCTAGCACAAAAAACAAATACGCTACAGTTAACTCCACATTGCTTTGTACAGATTAAGTGCCTGACGATCTAAAGCTCTCAGCTCTGGCGAGACTTTCTAGTAAGTGTCATTAATACTGTGAGGTCCCTCAAAGAAATTTAGTAAGGCAAATTGTACCTAGAGAGCTGTTTACCCTACTCTGCATGTTTCTGCCTGTGAAGGAGAGACACATTCATTGCAATATAAAGCTAAAAAATGTTTTGCATGATTTCTCCGTAACAGACATATTCGGCCTGATGATCAAAAGCTTAACAGTCCATTTCTGGCAGATAATTCTGTACCGTTATATCCATATGCTGCAGGGTGGGAAATTCACACTCTTCCCCTCCTTGTCACTTGTGTCTACAGTGAGAAAAGTTTAAAGCTAAACCTAACAACATTAACAGAATGTTAAAGAACTCAACTCATTGTCTTTGACTGCAATTGTTGCGGGTTGAAGACCATTGCATGGTTTTCCGTTCAGACCTATATTCTGTTTGTTACTAAAACAGCAGCAGTAGTCCGGGGCATATTACAACAGATTGTCACTATGTGTGAGTCACAAAGCTGCCCCAGAGCGCCAGAACAGAAGGAGAGGAGGAGGTTGCATACATCCATAGATACATTTCAGACAGGTAAAATTACTTCCTGTTGCATATGCTTACACTGCAGGCAGTGGAAGCTAAACTACATTTACCTGCCTGATGCCAAATCTAACACTACCCATATGGCCACCTAGTTTTCTTGGATAAGATCCCACCCTAGAGAAAGCCAAATTCAGTCCTGTTATTAACCCTAGCTGTTCATCCTTTTAAAGCATTTAGTCACTCAGTACATTACTGTATACAAAGCTTTTTTTTTTACTCTCAAAATGATTCACTACAGGACTGAGCATCTGTATACATGCATTAGTCGTTTAGGTCAATGAGTTTTAGAATGTAACACTTTGGCTACCAGAGTGGGCATCATGTTTTGAAATGCAAAGCTAGGATTATCCCACAACCTTCAGCATCTAATTGTACTGAAGGGATTATTATATCTATAACGATATTCCTACAGTATAGAGGAGGTGTACGTTGGTGACAGCCAAGACTGGTTTAATGGTCAATCTAGAGTAATGTTGGACATTTAATATCTATTGCAGCCTCAAGATTTCCCAGGAGCCCTTTTCTTAGCTCTGTAATTAGAGCTTGCCACTAATTATACATTCAGCAGGATGTAATAAGCTATGGGAAGCCTCCATCAGATACCAGTGTAATTATGTTCTCTCTGGATGATTCTTTAAATGTTATGGATCACCACTGAGCAAGTGGTTGACCAGAGTTATACCATGTAGTCTTATTAACTATCTATACTACCTACTGATAAGTGCATTTCATTTTCTTTTCAGGTGATCTGGAGTTCTTATAAATTGTTTGGCGAGTCTTATTCAATCTTAAAGGGATATTAAAATACACTTTCAGTTGTAACTAATATAGCATCTAAATGAAGTTAGTCAATTTTGAAATGCACTTTTTGTTGTTTTGGAAAGTTGACAATTCTGTACTGAATTACATTTGTTTTTATGTTTGTGGAAACATATGCTTGCCCATTAGTATAGCTCTGGGTTTTGGCTTCATCAGCCAGTGAGGCATTAACACTTGAATATCAGTGCACAAAACATGCATCTCCTGCTAGTGTCACTATCCATTTAAACAGCTGATTTACAACAGTGAAATGTTTGGCAGGACCCTATCCATTTTTCTCCCATAATTGTTACCTTGCATATTAGACCCATGTTTTAGCGCTGCGGAATCTGTTGGCGCTCTACAAATAACTGATAATAATAATAATAAACAGCTTTAATATTTTTTCCCAAGCAGCAAATATTTTTTAACATGTTTAATTGTCTAGTATATACAATTATAAAAAAACAAACAACTAAAATGTCATTAAAATGTTATGGATTGTTTTCTCAATAATCAGAAGCTGTTTTATTAAAACATTTCTTACAACAAGCCTCAATAAAGTGTTAGAACTAGAAGAGGGCTTGTAAAATTTTAAAATTAAACACTGGGAATCATAAGCTCACTTTGTTTTCTTTTTGGGGAATGCTAAAAACTCACTTTTCAAGGTACCTGTATATTAGAAGAATGTAGAAAAAGTCCCTTATTATGGCCTAAGACACATGGTAAGATTAATTCTTCTGTCATTTTGCATACAATTTATTGTGCCGTGGAGCATTGTGAACATAATGCGCCCTTTATAGCCTTTGCCAAATAATATTTAAATATTCTGTATTAGGAGTGAAAATAGTCATGTTATGCCCTCTGAGAATATTCTCTATTTTACATGTTATATATTTATATAGTTAAGACAGTATAGGAATTCTTAGTGTGTTTTTAAGAATGTGATTGAAGATTTAGTACCACTGTTCATGTCTAGACATTTTTTTGCCAAAGTAAGATAGCCCCAAAGTTGTAAACCTGTTTTGTTTGTTCCTTCTGTAAAACTGTATTCTGGTGATCCCAAATAAATTGGTCCTTCAAGGATAAACAGCTTTGATAATCAGAAATACTACATATCCAGTATAGATGTAAGGGGTATTAATGTTCATCTAAGTTCTGTAGATGGGATAAGCTTAGAAAAAGTCAAAAGTAACCAAATACCAAGCAAACACCAGACAAGCTTGCACTAGGCAAGAAAAGAGATGTGCAAGTCAAGCAATCTTGTCCTAAGCAAAGAAGGGTCAGAACAAGCTTTCCCTATATAAGACATGAGTTAAGCCAGCTCTTTCTAACAAAGAGAGGAGTCAACCACATTTGTCCTAAAACAAGGGATGAGCAAAGCTTGCCTTAAGACGAGATGAGCAAGCTTAGCTTAAGACAGGGGATAAGCAAACTTAACCTAAGGCAGGTGATGGGTAAGTTTAGCTTAAGACAATCGATGAGTAAGCTTAGCCTAAGACAGGGGATGAGCAAGCTTGCCCCAACCAAGTCAAGAGATGATCAAGCTTGTCCTAACCAAGACAGGAGATGAGCAAGCTTATCTTAACCAAGACAGGAGATGGGCAAGTTTGTCTTAACCAAGACAGGAAATGAGCAAGTTTGTGCAAAGAAAGGTAACAAGCAAGTCTGAACTAATCAAAACAGAAGAAAAGCAAGCTTGCACTAATACAGACAAGAGACAAGCATGCATGCACTAATCAAAAGAGTGGACAAACACACTTGACTTAAACAAGACAAGAGGTAAGCAATTTGCACTACCCTAGACAGGAGACAAAGATTGATCTAACCAGATAAGGAGACAAGTACACTTGACATAACCTGGAGAGAAGTAAGCTTGTCCAAAGAAAGGAGTCAAGCAAGTTTGATCTTATCAAGACAGGAGATGAGCAAGTTTGCACTAACGTACAAACGAAGCAGACAAGCTGGTAGTAACCAAGATTGGAGGTGAAGTGTAAGTAAACGAGAAGGGAGAAAAGTAATCTCACTCTACCCTAGATAAGTGCTGTGCAGCCATTTTTAGCTCATCTAACCAACAACTCAGATGTTTTAAGTATTAGATATACATAATATATATATATATATATATATATATATATATATATATATATATATATATATACTGTACCAGGTATTTAGAAAATATTACTGATTATCTAAAATAAAAATACAATTTATAGAGTATGTCCCAGAGTGGTACAGTTAGAATTTCTTTCTTTTTTTTAAACAGGTGAGATATAGAGAACTTTCAACATCCTATGATCTATAAGTTGAATTAAGCAAAAAGTGTAGACATTGTTTGATCTGTAAACGTTATCACATACTACAAACAACTTACATAGTATTATGCAAATAAGATCAAAGGAGTCTTAGCAAAGAACCCCTGTATACTTCATTTAAAAATACACTTTAATCAAACACAATGTTTTGTAGTGCTAGATAGCTGGTTAACATACCAGACTGTGTATCACTGATGGATATGAAGCCCAGATTTTTTTTCTTTCATGATTCAGATAAAGCATGCAATTTTAAGCAACTTTTTAATTTACTCCTATCATCATGTTTTCTTCATTCTCTTGGTATCTTTATTTGAAAAAGCAGGAATGTAAGCTTAGGAGCCAGCCCATTTTTGGTTCATCACCTGGGCAGCACTTGCTGATTGGTGGCTACATTTAATTGCTTAAAATTGCATGCTCTATATGAATCATGCAAAAAAGAAATTGGGGTTCATAGCCCTTAAAGTACAAATGCAGAAGTACTGTCCAAGTGTCAACCTAGGTGGTCTCACAACAATATCTGCACCTTATTGATTAGGCCAGTGTTTGCAAACCTTTTTAAAAGTGTGTTTTTCTTAAGGGGGGGACAAAGAAAAAAAGCTTATATTCTTAAGAACAATTATTAAAGGGACACTGAAGCCAATTTTTCTTTTGTGATTCAGATAGAGCAATTTTAAGCAACTTTCTAATTTACTCCTACTATCAAATTTTCTTCGTTCTTTTGCTATCTTTATTTGAAATAGAAGGCATCTAAGCTAAGGAGCCAGACAATATTTGGTTCAGACCCTGAACAGCACTTGTTTCTTGGTGGGTGAAATTATCCACCAATCAGCAACAATCCAGGTTGTTCACCAAAAAATGGGCCGGCATCTAAACTTACATCATTGCTTTTCAAATAAAGATACCAAGAGAATGAAGAAAATGTGATAATAGGAGTAAATTAGAAAGTTGCTTAAAATTGCATGCTCTGTCTGAATCAAGAAAAAAAAAATTTGGTTCAGTGTCCCCTTTAAATGCCACAGCAAAACAGTATATTAACCCAATGGTGCACTCTGGACATAAGTTTCTCTCCACTGGTATAGGCTATGACTCCCCTCCTCCAGAGATGTCCTTAGGCTATAAAAGACAGCCAATAGTAGCAGATGAAATATGAAAATTATGATAGTTTTGCATCACATGCTCGGCCCAGCAAGTGCCATATGAGTTAAAGGGACAGTATACACTCATTTTCATATAACTGCATGTAATAGACACTACTATAAAGAATAAGATGCACAGATACTGATATAAAAATCCAGTATAAAATGGTTTAAAAACGTACTTAGAAGCTTTCACTTTACCTCTGTTGAAAAGGCAGTTGGAAAGTCCACTGCAAGTGGCAAATAAGACCCTCTCCCTTCTTTTGCATATGAAAAGACCCTTTACACAAACAGGAGCAAGCTGGAGAAGGTAGCTGACAGTATTCAAATAAAACTTTGGGGCATGGGTAGGAGTCTGAAAATCAGAGCAATGTTATTTAAAAATAAGCAAAATTATACATTTAAAAAAAACAAAAAACTTTATGGGCTTTATAAATAGATAATCTACAAAACATTTATGCAAAGAAAAAATGAGTGTATAATGGCCCTTTAAGACACTGCTAAGGTATGCTGCTAACTTGGCTTAAATGTTCACTGTACTATACAATTTCTTTCCTGTTAATATGTTTCAAATTAATTCAGAGTATTAAATGTAGAGAATGGTTCCTTCATTTATATTTCTGTATTTGAAATAGCTTTTTTTCTCATTAAAACCATCTCCTAGGACATGCCAATAACAATGCGCTGAGCCAACAGGTAAAGCAGACCTGCTAATGTTATTTATGTTAGGCAATGAAATGCTAATTCTGGCTGGGGGTTCAATAAGTACAAGCAGCTATTTCACATACAAAATCTCTCCCTCATATCCCACTGGGAGATTATTAGTCCTATTGTCTTCTATATACATAGGTTTTCAACAGAAAAAAAAATATTTGGTATAGTGGAGAAAAACAGGCAAAAGCTATTTTAAATAACTAATAAATGTAAATAATCTGTTTGCAGGTGAAATAGACCATTGGGAACAGATTAACAGGGGAGGTATTTTTAGAGTACAGTGTTCCTTTAATGAGAAATCCCTCTAAAGCTTTTTTTATACAGAAAAGAGAATATTTAAAAAGCAGGAATGTAAGCTTACAAGCCGGCCCATTTTTGGTTCAGTACCTTCGATATCACTTGCTGACTGGTCGCTACATTTAGCTACCAATCAGCAAACTCTGCCCAGGTGCTGAACCAAAGATGGGCCAGCGTGTAAGCTTACATTCCTGCTTTTATAAATAAAGATACCAAATAATAGGAGTAAATAAGAAAGTTGCTTAAAACTGCATGCTCTATCTGAATCATGAAAGAAAAAATGTGGGGTCCGTATCCTTTTAACAATATACCTTTAAATACTTAAAATGGCAACCAAATGCTTTGTTTACCTGCATTCATATGCAACCAGTGCTGAATTGTTGTGACAATTAATTGTTCACTTGGTTTTAAACAAAATATGAAAACTTCTGTAAGAAAACTTAAAAAAAAAAAAAAAACATTCGCTACAGCACAATTTTAATAAAAGCTCTGAAAGTGTAATTCAGCAATCTGTAGAATTTATTGGAAAAGTGCATTAGCCACGTTGTTACACAGTCTGGTTTCCTGCTAACATGAGATTAAACAATGGTAAATTAGTGGAACATCACATTCAAGTTGTAAACTTAACAAGTACAGTGGTGTTTAATTTACAAAGAAAGGATAAGTAAATGTAGAATATCTGTTTACTGCTAAACTGCCCTACCCTCATTTTAATCCCAGAGTACCAAGCATGGCAATTTAGCATACAACATAAATTTGTATCCCCTTTAATCTGTTCCCATTTGTTCCATTTAATCTGCTGGAGTGTATTAAATTGTTAAAGGGACAGTACACTCTAAAATTGTTTTTCCATAAATGTATTTTAAATGACTTGTTATACCAACTGCAGAGTATAAAATATTCGAGAAATTGCATTTTCAGGTTTATTTGTGTATCTGAAGTAGCTGGTTTTGTGCTTTGAAACCACAGCCTATTACAATGGGTTGAACTTAAAGGTAATATCAGATCTCATTATGTTATAACTTTGTATACACAGACTTGCTTCCTTATCTTATATTTGTCTGGAACACCAAAGCTCAATACATAGAGAGAACAATGGAAAATTATCATTTTATTACTTAACTATCATGCCCCCCACTGAGGGTGTAATCTCTTCTGCTGGCTGTGTTTACTTAGGCTTGTCAATAGCGTATACGCCAGTATCAAAACTTTCAGTATAGGTTGGGAAACCACAAGCTAAATCAGCTATTTCAAATGCTGAAATATGAGTATTGGAGCTACTTGCAACCAATTTAATACACTCTAGCAGGTAAAAAGGATCATTGGGAATAATTTAAAGGGGAGAAAGTTTTTGGGTGAACTGTCCCAGCTCATTTGCATTTATTTTGGCATTTAAAATAGCAGATTTAGCCTGTGTTAAAACGACCTGTATTGAAAGTTTCAATACTTAAAGGGACAGTATACTATAAAATAGTTTTTCCCTTAATGTGTTTCCAATTACTTTTTTTTACCAGATGCAGAGTATAAAATGTATGAGATTTGCTTTTTTTATGGCTTATTTGTGTATATGAATTAGCTGATTTTGTGTTTTGAAGCCACAACCTAATACAATGGGTTGTGCTTGTAGGTATAATCAGATCTCATTACTTTATCACAATGTGTACATATACCTGCTTCTTTATCTTATATCTGTCCATAAACCAATCATCAATACTTGGAGAGAACAATGGAAAATTTACATTTTATTACCTTATCTCTTCTACACCCCACTGGGAGTGTAATTTCGTCTACTGGCTGTGTTAATACAGTTTGGCCTCATGGCCAAAAACTTTCAGGATGGGTGGGGATACCACAGGCTAAATAAACAAATTCAAATGCCAATATAAGGGTAATGGAAATACTTGTAAACAATTTAATACACTCCAGCAGGTAAAGTGGATTATTGGGAACAAATTAAAGGGGAGACATTTTTTTAATAAACTGTCCCTTTAAGTATAGGTTATAGACAAGCTGTGTAAACACAGCCAGCAGAAGAAACTTGAAACACGAATCTTTCAATTTTTCAGATAGAGAATACAATTAAAAAAAAAAGATTCCAATTTACCTCTATTATCACATTTGCTCCAATTTAGATAGGTAGCGTGCACATTTCTGGACCACTACAATAAAGGAAATAGTGCTGCCATCTATTGGTCTTGCCATATAGTACCGCAGACCTTCCTGCTTTTCAACAAAGGATAATAAGAAAACTAAGATCAATTGATAATAGAAGTACATTGAAAAGTTGTTTAAAAGTATATGTTCCATCTGAATCAAGAATGAAAATGTTTGGGTTTTATGTTCCTTTAATTGATAGTGTGACTATCGCTCCCCAGGACAAGTATATTATAAAGAGAGCTATCATCCTGTGGGGACTTTTTCACACCCAACAACTAGATATAAGGTTTGTGAATACATTTCTCATTACTAACTGTTACATTAACATCTAGAATGTGATCTACCTCTTAATAAATAAAGGCCAGTAAACACATTGTAATTACATTTTCTGCAGGTGTGCAAAAGATTAACATACTACGTAAATGGGAATTTGTAAATGTTACTTGCTGGATTTGTTTTTCAGCAGTCAAACTTGCTGTATTTGTGCAAACAATCCAGACTTGATACTAAAGTAGACAGCCAATTTCATTTTTTTAGCAAAACTTGTAATGTTCTGCAGCCTATCTAATCACCTCTGCTGACCCCAATTAGACAGATATGTAAAGCTTAGAAGTCTGCAGTCTACACTTTCAATTCTGAAAAAGGAAAACCCCACAGTTTTCAGACTTAAATTACAGGAAAAGGGAACAAAATAAATAATGTAGGTATACTGAAAAGTTAACACATAATGAAATATTTTGTATTTCAATCTCAAAGAGCTGCACGTCCCTTGAAATTAACTGCAATGGGGAAAGGTTTAAATAGTCTGTATGACAATTACAGTCTCCAATGGAATTGTTCAGAGCTGTATGATCCTTTATATACTGGGTTAGGTATTTCCACAGGGGGTGGTGTAAGTGCAGATTATTGTTTTTTTTGGGGGGGGGAAGGTTTAATTTCAATCATGTTTAGTTTTAGAGGTTAAAATTACACTGTTATTAGGGATGTAAATATTACAAAAACCAAGAGAGTGTCACATTAGTTTTCAAATACATAGAATTTATGCTTATGGTTTTGAAAATCCTATTACAGGTAGAAAACCCTTATCCAAACTACTTGGAACCAGAAAAAGGTTTGGATTTCGAAATAGTGTGGATTTTGAAATATTTGCATCTGTAACATGGGGCAGTTTAGAGAGGGGATGGGACCAAGTGTAAATAACAATATCTTAGTTGTTGTTGTTTTAAATAAATATAGACTAGCATTTGCATTTTGGAACACAAAAACCAAACCAAACAGGCAGAATTTTTATATATATATATATATTTTAAAAAAATTAAAAAGTTTGGATTTCAGAATAAGTTTGGAATTCCGGATTTGTACCTGTAGTATTGTTGACTAATGTGGTACTATTTTAAATTTTGCCTACTTGCCTGTAATTTACCTCTGAGAATTGCATTTTTCCACCCACTGCCTTAGAGAGGCTGGAATACAATTTGTTTTACACAGCATTTGCATGATTTGTGCAGCTCATTTATACCTGTATCTAGGGATATGCATATGTCTATTTCAGTAGCAAATGAATGGCGAATATGGTGGCCGCCAGCAGCATTTGGCTTTTTTCCGGCATTCTTTTGCTACCGAAACAGAAGAATGCACATCCATACCTTTATCAGACCGATCACAGCAGCGTACATACAAAAAAGATACTCAATAGACTTTCTCAACATGCACATCCCTTGTTTGCAGAACAATACGAATAAACTGTTAAATAAAACACAACTTTAGTATTCTCTTAGGGAATAATGGTGTCATATTTGGTGGAACTGGGAAGCTGAAATCTCAGGTGACATTTGCAGGGCTCTCCACTAAACCTAAACTATTAATTGGTGCTTTGACAATGTCCAACAGTGACCCCATTTATTTTCAATCTTTGGAATGACCAGCAAATAAAACGTTATTGAACAAGTAGCTACAATTTGCTTAAAGCTCTTAGTAGAATAATAAATAGGTTAGAGCTTTGGGATGAAATTCTTTGTTGAACAGCTGAACTCTCACAATTTACTGGGTTTATTTATACTCTAAAACATTCTTAAATATGGCACAAAATAAACCAAAAAACAAACAATCTTCTTGGTAAAAAAAATCAAGAAACGTCATATTTGTGCTCATGAAAAAAAAAAATAATAATACTGATAATAACGTGTGTATGTGTTTCACTTTTTTACAATTGAGATATATATATAAAAATATATATGTATATTTACACAAAGACTTGTACTGTACAAAAATGTGTATTACATCTGTTTGCAAAAGGAACAGATACTGTAAAGATTCTTAAAACTGTAAATAAAAACAATTGCAATAGCTGCAGATATGTACAATCTGAAAAGTGTATTTAACTCTATATGTGCCAGAAAAGGCTACAACACGTATAGCAATTCACCACACCTATTTCTAGCAGCCAACGGCTTAACCCTTTTGTTACACTGAATACTACTGAAATGATTTAAATGATTAAAAAATATATATATATATCCCCGTAACTGCAGTTGGGTGTTGATTTAAAATTGAAAAATAGTCGCATGGTTAACAAACTATTGACGTATGCTCTATTTTCTCTGTACTACCTAGTGGGTGGCTAGCCAAATTATGTTTATATTATATATACACACAGGGCTTGACATTTCCACTAGTCACAGACATGTAAGTAAATGCAGTAGACAAGTACAAGATTTTGACTTTTTCCTATCTTTAACATTGAGTCTAGTAACTTTTAACCCCTGACAAGTAAACTATAGTGATATCTTTCCATTATGAAGTACAAAATAATCAGTGCAATAAGCATGAAGTGGATTTAGAATACAGTAAATATTAAAAAGAATATATAATTATATGCAAAACAGAATTATAAAAATGAACAAGAAAGGTCTACTAGTTCAAAAGAAAATAAAACATTGTAAAGATGTTATAGAATCGTATACAGTAGAAATAAATAACCCAATAGAAGTGTCTGAACAGCACACTGCTATGAGTCTCTAATGTCCATATGTGACATTCTCTTCCAAAAGGAGAAGCCTCTAATACAGAACACGGGTCTGTCACCAATCTGTGCAATGACTTTAAAAAGAAAATTTAAATGAAAACTTAAAGGAGAGAAGGCAGAATAGATTGCAGTAAAATGATGAGCTCCAACTATCTGCTTATTAAATTTTTTTTAGAAGAAATGTAAAGTTTGAAGATCCTCTATGTTTGGTAGAAGGTGCAAAAAACCCTCACCAATTCCAACTTTCTATGGCCGAACAAACTGAGTGAAAGTACTTAGGATGAGTCAAATTCAAAATTAAAAAAAAAAACAATTTGGTCAGTTATGAAACTGAAAATTCATTGAATAAAACTACAGTTTCTATGTCTGTCTAAGATTTGTGGAAACAGACAACATGACTCAATGACAAAGACCTACAAACATCTATAGGAGGCTATATATTCTAAAGGCAAGCATGTTTCTAAGAAAGCTACCGTTCTTTCATTGAGCTTTTCATTCTTCTTTTGCAGCTGATAACTTAATTTATAGAATGTAGATTACTCAGTGCTGTTTAGTTTTGTCTAAGAAAATTCATGTAAAAGTACAATGGTAGTATAATTATCATACAAGCTTAGATGCTTTTTTTATATAACAAATGAGGGGGGTACAATAGCAGTAGGAAAATAGTTATACAGTTATATAATCTCTGCTCATTTTCTTTGTTTAAAATCACACATCCCTGTAAAGGAAAAACCTTGTATCTTAAGACACACAGGTAATAAAACATGAAAAAAACAAAACATTATGCTTATGATGAACTCCAGAAAACAATAAATATAGATATAAACTCTTATCTCTGGGTATCAGTGGCCTACTACAGACAACCAACTTTTTACACAAGAGGGCAACAGACTGATGTTTTAGGAGTCTAAAGGACCACATACAGATTTATAAAATGCACAAATAACATATTTCCTAAAAATGCCCAGGTACGCAACGCTAGGTTAAGGTAAGGTTGCACTGCACCCTCTGTCTGCTCTTTACCCTTCCTCAATCTAGAGTACACTTGTAAGTTACAGCCGACCTTGTTTGCATATGAAGTCCCCAAATCACAAATTCGTAGTTCTGCTTATTCAAGGGGCTGCAAACATGTAGCCAACGGACCACCATTTGGCTGCTCCTGGTCTACTTGATGAACCTGTATATTGATTGCAAATTTTCCAGTTCTTCAAGAATAGCTACTACAATTACAAGTGAAATGTAATCTAAAAAGTGGTGTCTACTTTTTTTTATTTATTTTAGCTTACCTTTACCTTATACATACAAAATGGCAAGTACCTAAAAAGCTGGTAGTTTGAATGGCATTAAATTATAACTAAGATATGGCACTAATTCCATAGCCATACTGCTTTAATATTAATATAACCCTGTAATTTATGCTAACAATCTTTCTAGAGAAAAATAATAATCTCACGTGGCTGTTTTTATCCCATCCTTTACATTTATGTAATCCTTCTAATTAATAAGCATAATTTAACTTGGTTGTAAAGCCCCCACAGTGGATACAACAATGTGTGATTCTCCAAATGGTCCCTTTTGAAGGTTTCTAATCCATTAAACACTTTGACTACATGCTTCAAACCCTATGGGGAGATGACATTATGGATTCAATGGAACATGTTAATCAACAAATATGTAATAAACCAAATATGTAGTAAACAAAAAATTCACTTTTTTCAGCATTGTATGAACGTATGTATCATCTAACATCTTATATGACATTACCTACTAGCACTCTTGTTGTTGGACAATTTAAACTTAAGGAATCTTGGCACAGGATAACTTACAATTATTTAAATAAACTAATGACATACAATGTTCTTTAATGTGACTATGGTATACCAGAAGAAAATTCAAAGCAGTATACTGGTTAATTTTATGGGCCTTCATTTTTCATAATATGCTTAACCCATTCATCCCTGAGTATTTTCTCAGCCATTGGTATATGCTGGAGTCTTAGACGTACAACATCCTTAGTGCCATAATGTAAAAAAAAAAAAAAAAGTTAAGTAAATAGAAAAGGATATGGCTGAGATAAAGCTAAAAGCCATGCAAAAATATGCCACCTTAGAGCTCCTCAAGGATGAAAGGTTAAATTATACAATTGGAATACTGTTTTCCTTCACACCATTGCCCCCTCCTCTTCTACAAAAACATTTATGCTTACTAAGTAGCGCAAAGGCATAAGGCACTTTATAACCCATTCACATATCTGGGCACGTAAGGTGTCTTGTAGCTTAGCAGCTCTTAGTAATTATTGCCCATGACCTTGTTATTAGAGAACAAAGCATATCAGCTTTCAAAGCTCCAATAGAATAGAGGTTTTCCTCAAGCAAGTGCAATCAAAGGGGGTTAATTACAAAATTAAAAAAGCAAAACAAAAAAAAAACATTTTTCTGATTGTCCAATTCTTCATTACTCATTTTTTCCAGCAGATACTATTTAAATGGCTCTGTGTACAACAACATTTTGAGGCCTGCTCTAGAATAAGAGAAATAATGAAACCATACATAGCATGCGTTACATTACATTGTCCCTCTCTGCACTCCCAGAAGCTGGAATGTGTGGATATAAACACCCTCCTACATTCTGGTATAGATACCTATTTTTAGTGATGGAGAAACAACTGTGGCAACTGAGGAGAGATCTAAAACAATAATGTGCCCCAAGAGAGCGGCTGCAGGGACTCATCAAAAGTGTTGGTGGAGACAAAAGCTTCACCATTACCAAGTTAGCTCTTAGTCATACCAATTGCCATGCTCCCAATGGCAAAATCAGTGGTACTCAAGGAATGATCAGGTGCTTATTGGCCAGCCTGTTTGGCATCAAGGCTCTGCCTGGCTTGGCAACTGTGGCTGGTATCTTAAGGGACTTCTAGGGTCAAGAGATAAGGGTCCCTGAGTATCAGGAGACATATTGAGAGGCCATTACTCCTCCTGGAGTCCCCTCTCATCTTATGGTGTCATTTTAGAGAAGATTCACTTCCTCTCTGCTTTACCCCAATAATCCCATCAGTCTTGTTTGTCCATCCTCAGACGTGCGTCTGCATCCTCTGCTGAAATCTCTGCCCGTAATCGGAATGTTGGGATGTATATGAAAATCGTGTGGCACTCGTGAATTTTCCTACTGGGTCAAATGTATCATATGGGCCTCGATCCATACCTGTGGTGGTTGGCTGTGTATAGCCGAGGCGGTAAGTGGGGTAGCCAGAGTTAGATGGGAAACCATGCGTCCCAAACTTTTCATAATTTTCATATGACAGCTGGCTGGTAGTATCTGTTGTGGCTGGAGTTACAGTGGGAGCTGGATCTGTACTATAATCTGAGGCAGGCGCCCGGCTGTATGTGTTGAGTTGGGCATAACCACTTGAATGAGAAAGGCGGGAAGAAGGGCGTGCATCAAATCGTGCCGGCCCAGGTGTACGATAATCCTGATACAGCACAGTCCGGGAATTTGGTCTGTCATCATGGGCCCGGACATTGTAGTAACCATTGGTTGGATCCTAGGGAAGAATAGCAGAGCAGATCCTTTAAGAAAATAGTAGGGAAACTAGAATTGTTTTTTTACAATAGAAAATAATAATAATAAACAAAAAAAACAATTTGGCACATCGGGGTTCTATATAAAAACTAAGGTCTCTCTAAGGATAATGTTCTCATATGAAATCTGTAATCTTATCTTAATGGATTTGACATCTACAACAATGCTCATTCCTTAAGTAAACACTCCATTCTCCCAACAGAGAAAGTACCTTCCATTTGGGAGGATGAAGGGTGTATATATATATATATATATATATATATATATATACACACATCTAACTTTGCATTTTTTGGAATTGTGTGTGTCGTGCTTTATACTGTTACTGTCTTTTGAGTGTTTTTTTTATTTTTATTACATGTACATTGTGCAGATTTTATCCAAGGAGCAGAGAAGTTATGGGTCTCAAAGGCATTGCTCCTTATCAACAGAACATCTGCAAAAGAGTTTCCTTTTTTTTTTTGGCAGTATCAGTCATAATTTAATATATAAATAAATAAATATATACATACATATATTTACACACGCACATCAATTTTACATCACAGTATGCTCTTTCATGCAAAAAGATTCTATACAAAGACAGTGCATTCAACTCCTTCATAACTAGCTGTGTTCCACTGTGTAAAGGAACAGGTGATTATCTGAAGATCTCTAAGTGCCAGAATTCATTGATTTTAAAGGGATGGATCTTGCACCTTCAACTCGTACTCTTCTCTGTCAATGGTGTCACATCGCAGATCTTGCTTGAGGTCCACATCATCCTTAAATGACTGCAAATCAGAAGCACAGTGAATGTCAGATTATGGCTTCATAGTTTAAACTCGAACCACAGTGTGTCACAGAAATAACACTCCTATCATACCATCAATGATTTATAGGCGCAACTCTCAGAAGGAGGAAAATTTCATGCAAAGCAGTTAGTAAGGAGAAACAAAAACATAGTGTTAAGCTTACACAGTTTGACTTAGATTACACCCAACTTTGAAACAGGTAGAGTCAACACTGATGTGCCAAGTTTATTCCGAATTGTAGTGCTACACACTCAGTGATGTCATACACAGTTTATAGGCATCCCTCTTACCGAATAGATTGCTTTCATGACTCGAGTAGCCGTGGAAACACTAGAAGTGTCATCTTCTCGGTCAGAGTGTAATGTAAGGGGCTCGCGGTTCACAGTTTCAACTTTGATATCGAGCTTTCGCAGATTGACATCCTTACGGCCTAAGATAAAAACTGGAGTTGACTACAAAACTTACAATGTTTAAAAAGCTACACTGCCCTCTGGTAGCCATAATAAGTAAAGCACCAGCAGTCTGTAATTTTTATTTTATGTAATTATCTATTTGTTAGCAGTGTGTCATAATGATAAACTTCAAAACCAAAAACAAGTTTCACTGCTATCTCTGCCATTACAAATAAATATTTATTAAAATCTTGCAAATCTGTATTTTATAATCTATATTGGTTAATACTGTTGTCTACATAATGATAAGAATTTAAATAGTCAGGAAAAATACATATTTGTAGCTCTCATACTAACTTCTTCTAAAACATCACATTACTTTTTAAGTTATATCTGTAATAAACAAGTGCATTAAAAGTGCCAAGTACTTACTCCCTTTACGACGTCTGTAGAGGAAGAAGATGAAAAAAACAAAGAAAACGATGACCAGAATCCCAGCTCCAATGGTTGCCCCAGCAATGATTCCCACAGGTACCACTTCTGTCAAAAAGAAGAAAAGGCAGGATATGGGAAATATAGGACTTTGGCTGGCAGATATATCTAGAATGAGTCAGATTCTGTTTGCTCTGTGGCATTGTGACTATATATTTGCTACTAATGATTGAAAGAATGTTGAAAAAACTGATAAACATAATTTATGCTTACCAGATAAATTCCTTTCCTTCCGAATAGGGAGAGTCCATGGCTTCATTCCTTACTGTTGGGAAATACAACACCTGGCCACCAGGAGGAGGCAAAGACACCCCAGCCAAAGGCTTAAATATCCCTTTCACTTCCTCATTATCCCAGTCATTCTGCTGAGGGAACAAGGAAAAGTAGGAGAAACATTAGGGTATAAATGGTGCCAGAAAAATAAAATAAATAATAGGGGATCGCCCATAGACAAGAAAAAATGGGCGAGGGCCGTGGACTCTCCCTATCCGGAAGGAAAGGAATTTATCTGGTAAGCATAAATTATGTTTCCTTGCTAAGATAGGTAGAGTCCACGGCTTCATTCCTTACTATTCGGAAAACTATACCCAAGCTTCAGAATGACTAACGGCAGGGAAGAGGCGGACTTTATTCTGAGGGCACTACAGAAAGCTGCTTCAGCCGAAGCAAAAACGTCAAACTTGTAAAATTTTGAAAAAGTATGTAAGGAGGACCAGGTAGCCACGTTACAAATCTAAACCATAGAGGCATCGATCTTAAAGGGACACTGAACCCAAATTTTTTCTTTCATGACTTAGATAGAGCATGGCATTTTAAGCAACTTTCTAATATACTCCTATAATCAATTTTTCTTCCTTCTCTTGCAATCTTTATTTGAAAAAGAAGGCATCTAAGCTTTTTTTATTAGTTCAGGACTCTGGACAGCACTTTCTTATTGGTGGATGAATTTATCCACCAATCAGCAAGAACAACCCAGGTTGTTCACCAAAAATGGGCCGGTATCTAAACTTACATTCTTGCATTTCAAATAAAGATACAAAGAGAATGAAGAAATTTTGATAATAGGAGTAAATTAGAAAGTTGCTTAAAATTTTATGCTCTATCTGAATCACTAAAGAAAACATTTGGGTTCAGTGTCCCTTTAAAGGCCCAAGAGGAAGCCACTGCTCTAGTGGAATGAGTCTTTATCCTCTCAGGAGGACGATGTCCCGTTGTCTCGTAAGCTAAGCGGATGACACTCCTTAACCAAAAAGATAGGGAAGTCGAAGTAGCCTTCTGCCCCTTACGCTTCCCAGAATAGACAACAAACGAAGAGGAAGATTGTCTAAACTCCTTAGTAGCCTGAAGATGGAACTTCAAGGCACGAACCACATCCAAATTGTGAAGTAAGCGTTCCTTCGCTGAAGGATGAGGACACAAAGAACAATCTCCTGATTGATGCTGCGATCTGACACAACCTTAGTAAGAAAACCTAATTTAGTACTTAAAACTGCCTTATCTGCATGAAAAAAAAAATCAGATAAGGGGGCTAACATTGCATTAGCCAATAAAAAGAGAACTTTCCAAGATAAAAATTTAATGTCAATGGAATGCAGATGCTCAAACGGAAGCTGTTGCAAAACCTGAAGAACAAGATTTAGGCTCCAAAGAAGGAGTCCCAGATCTAAACACAGGTCTGATCCTAATCAGAGCCTTAACAAAAGGACTGCACGTCTGGAAGCTCAGCCAGTCTCTTGTACAATAAAACCGACAGGGCTGAAATCTGTCCCCTCAGGGAACTAGCAGAAAGGACCTTCTCCAGCCCATCCTGGAGAAAAGATAAGATTCTGGCAACATTAACTCTGTGTCAGGAAAAACCACGCCCTTTACACCTTGTGGTAGATACGCCGAGCAACTGGTTTACAAGTTTGAATAATAGTATCAATGACACTCTCAGAGAAACCTCTCTTGGCTAAGACTAAGCGTTTAATCTCCACGCAGTCAGCCTCAGAGAATCTAGATTTTGATGAACAAATGGAACTTGTATCAGCAGGTCTCTGCGATAAGGTAACTTCCCCACTAGATCCGCGAACCACGTCCTTCGGGGCCACGATGGAGCAATCAGGATTACTGATACCCGCTCCTGCTTGATGTGGGCCACCACTCAAGGAAGAAGCGGTAATGATGGAAAAAGATATATGAGTTTGAACCTCCAGGGCACTGCTAGTGCATCTATTAGATTCGCTTGGGGATCCCTCGACCTCGACCCGTACCTGGGTAGCTTGGTATTGAGACGGGATGCCATGAGATCTATCTCTGGAAAAGGTTTGGTTTGCTATCTGTGCCCCTGTTCAGAAAATTTCATATCACTTTGTGTTCTTGTGACAATTGGATTTTGAGTATGTTGGGTTATCCTGGAAAGAAGGATTGGCGATAAAGCTCTATTTTCTCTGTTCGTAATACGAGTTGTCACTTGCTGTATATCTCTGTGAACACCTCGGGATAGCGACATTATTCCCCTGGATGGAAGGATTGCCTGCTGAGAAAATCTGCCTCACAGTTGTCCACACCCGGAATGTGAATCCGCCCACTCCAGAATCTGAGATACCCCCTTCATCGCCAAGGAACTTCTTATTCCCCCCCTGATGGTTGCTGTAAACCGAGGTTATATTGTCTGATTAAAATCTGATAAACTGGGAGGAACCCAGAAGTGGCCAAGCCTTCAAGGCCTTGAAGATTGCCGTAGTTCAAAAATATTGATCGGGAGGGAGAACTCCTGAGTCCACAACCCCTGTGCCTTTCTGGCACCCCAAACAGCTCCCCATCCGGATAGGCTTGCGTCCGTAGTCACAATCGCCCAGGATGGTCTTAAGAAGCATGTCTGAATGATCGCCGTTCCACTGCCTCAGCATGCACAGTTGTAAAGGTCTGAGACGGAACCTGGCAAAAGGAATGATGATCATGCAGGACACCATTAGACCAATCACCTCCATACACTAAGCCACAGAGGGACTCAAGGAGGTCTGGAGGGCAAGACATGCCAAAGTTAGCTTGCAACGTCTCTGGTCTGTTATAAATATCCTCATGGATATAGAATCTATTATAATACCCAGGAATTCCACCCTGGTACTTGGGATAAGAGAAGAGAACTCTTTTCCAAGTTTATCTTCCATCCATGTGATCGAAGAAGACTGAGAAGGGACTCAGAGAATTCTTCCGCAAGGTGAAAGGATGGTGCTTGCACCAGAATATCGTCCAAGTATGGGGCTACTGCAATACCCTGAGTTCTGGCAATGGCTAGAAGAGCCCCCAGAACCTTCATAAAGATTCTTGGAGCAGTAGCTAGTCCAAACTGAAGGGCAATGAACTGGAAGTGCTGGTCCAGGAATGCAAACCTCAGGAACTGAAAGTGTTCCCTGTGGATTGGAACATGAAGGTGAGCATACTTCAGATCTATAGTGGTCATAAACTGGCCTTCCTGAATTAAAGGAAGGATGGACCTTATCTCAATCTTGAAGGAAGGGACACTGAGAAATTTGTTTAAGCACTTTAGGTCCAGAATTGGGCGGAAAGTTCCCTCCTTCTTTTGGGACCACAAAATGGTTTTGAAGTAAACTCCAAACCTCTTTTTACGAAAGAACCTGAACGCACCCTAGAAAGGCATCCCTCTTTTCTGGTCTGGTAGACAGATTTGAGAGAAGGAATCTGCTCCTTGGCAGATGAGATTTGAAGCCTATCTTGTATCCCTGAGATATCACCTCCAGGAACCACGGATCCTGTACGTCCTTGAACCAGGCGTCTGAAAAGAAAGACAGTCTGCCCCTACACGATCCGATCCCGGATCGGGGGCTGCCCCTTCATGCCGATTTGTTTTCGGCGGGCTTCTTATTCTGATTGGATTTATTCCAGGACTGAGCCGGCTTCCAAGTACTTTTGGGTTGTTCAGGCTTGGAGGATTGTTGTCGTTGGAACCGTCAGAATGAAAGGAACGAAAATTAGAAGATTGTCGTCCCTTAGACTTGTTCTTCTTATCTTGTGGTAGGAAGGCACCCTTGCTTCTGGTAACCGTAGAAATAATGGAGAAGAGAAGGGAAGAGAAATAAATCTGGACTTAGAAGTCATATCCGCAGACCAAGACCTTAACCAGAGTGCCCGCGGGCTAGGAACGCAAAGCCAGATACCTTTGCATTTAGGCGAATAATTTGCATGTTCGCATCACAGATAAAAGAATTAACAATTCTCAGAGCTTTAATTCTGTCTTGAATATCCTCAAGGGGAGACTCCACCTCAATGAGTTCCGACAAAGAGTCGCACCATTAGTTAGCCGCCGGTTGAAACAAAAATGCCATATGTTGAAACATCTTTCTCAGAAAGGTTTCCATTTTCTTATCCATCAACTCTCTGAATGAAGAACTATCCTCAAGAGGTATAGTAGTACGTTTAGCAAGCGTAGAGATAGCACCATCCACCTTAGGAATGGAGCCCCACAAATCCAGTTGAGAGTCCTGGAACAACTTTTTAAAAGTAGACGAGGGGGAAAAGGAAGAACCAATTCTTTCGCATTCGTTCTTAATAATGTTCGCCATCTTGACTGGCACAGGAAAAGTCAAAGGAACTTTCCAGTCTTCGTAAACTCTGTCTGATTTAGGTATCATACGTTCTTCAGGCAGCGCAGCCTCTGGAACCTCTAACATAGACAGAACCTACTTTAATGAAAAAGGCAAGTGCTCAATTTTAAATCTTTTAGCTTATATAGACCAAGGAACAGGTTGCTAATTAGAATCATGCAAATAACACTGTATTAAGGGTATCAAAAGTTATGCGGGAAGTCCCTTTGTAAACATGTTGTAACTGTGAAATAACATACAAAGTGTACCAGTTTATCACTGTTGATAATATGAATTTTCAAACAGAGTAACCAAGTAAGCCACAGTTATATGGTTAGTGAGTCTATATAGACAGGGATGTTACCGTAATGCTGAGTAGTGAACCAATCAGTTTCGTTCGCCGCTTGTGTGGTTCTCTTGTGAAGACGTCAGATTACAGGTATGGAGCCACTCCCATGAACTCCCTAATGGAGCAAAAATACAAGAAACACTAGAGTTTACATGTTACGATGACATAAATAACCGCAAGCGTAGTGCAAGTAAAAGGTAAGATTTATTGGTAGTCCAAGTAAACGAACAACAGGGTACAACAAGGCTCAGGTAACCGCTAGTGTTTCTCAATTTTAAATCTAAAGGACGGTTCCTCCGCAGCAGGAGGCTTAGACGCTAAGGACTCCGACCCAGAAAGCTCACCCTCTGTAGCTACAGAGGTTAACTCATCACCGGATAACTGGTACATAATAGCTAAATCTGATAAATATTTAGATGACTCCGGGTCAGGAGAGCTATGTTTAACCTTTCTCGTGCGTTTGTTAGAGCAAGGTAATGCACTGAGGGCCGCAGACACTGCCGTTTGTAACTGCGCTGCAAAGTTCTCAGGAAGGAGGCCCCCTCCGGATGAAGGATTAGATGTGCTACGGGGAACTGCATGTGGAGTGGATAATGTAGCAAGGGTAGTAATTTTACGGGACACCGAGTCCTGAGTGATAGATGGCTCAGAGGGACTAAGAGCCTTAGCAGGCTTGTCTCCCTTCTTAGACTTTATAACAGTGTTAAGGCATATGGAACATAATTGAGTGGGCGGGAAAACCACGGCCTCCTCACAATATAAACAGGTATGATTTAGTACAGAAGGAGTACCTTCTAACATATCAGAGTCCTCCATAGCTCAGGTTATACCCACAGAAGGACACAAAAACATTTATTATTAGAGAAAACTGCACCTTTATATTCCCAATGGCTGGGGCACTCACCATCTATTAGACCCAGACAGTTAACAGAGGAAACGCTCTCCTCAGATTCAAGTTTCAGCCGTAATGGAGGAAATGAACATAGACCACACTCGGCCATATGGAGTGCAAGACAGTACTTCCCCTGTTATTACAAGTACAGCAAGTAATAGGAGCTGTGCAACACTTTCAAAAACGAAAGTGAAACTTAAAAGTAAAACCCGTTTGTTCCAGCCAAAAACACACAGTCTATCAGCCCAGGAAAAAAATCATACAAAGCAGCATGTAAATAATTAATACACTGATTAATTAACCCCAACTGTTCAATAAACCCCCTTGAGAGGATATTAACCCTGGATCCTATCAAGGTACAAAGGAGCCACACTGTGACCCTGTTATAGCGTTTTATGTGTAAAAATTGAAACACTCTTAGCTCCAGGTAAGGTGACAGTCTTATAGCAGTGCTCCTGACATGGACTTGAGTGAAAGAAAGCAGGCAGTGAAACTCGTCAACACGGATTGCTTAGGAGCTGTTAGCAGTAGTCTGGATGGTTTCGCAGAAAAACTTTCCCTGCATCTCCAGACTCTAACTTTTATCAATACTTTCACTGAGAGGTTGACATGACTACTTAAAACTCCAGTCCTATCTCAAAGGGCAGATACCTTTTTTCAGGACTCTCCGAATCTTCTACCACTTCTCTGCCACCTTCTAACGTGACGAAAGGCAAAGAATGACTGGGGTAATGAGGAAGTGGGAGGGATATTTAGGCCTTTGGTTGGGGTGTCTTTGCCTCCTCCTTGTGGCCAGGTGTTGTATTTCCCAACAGTAAGGAATGAAGCCGTGGACTCTCCCTATCTTAGGAAGGAAATCGTATATATTCACCAGAAATAATTATATATATATATATATATATATATATATAAAATTATCTGTATATATATTTATTTTTTGTGGGGTACTATCATCTTTATTTTGTTATGCTGTTCCCTTTTTCCTGTGATTAGCTGTAATACCTCTCTCCATAAGCTGGATGATTGCTGTGCCTGGCCCAAAGGTATTCCACGCTGTACAGTTATAGCGGGTCTGGAAGTCAGCCTCCATGACGTTATTTATAGTGAGTGTGGACAAGACACCATCGCCTGTGTTGGTCCGTTCTACAGTATACCTCTCCAGGGTTCCAGTCTCTAAAATTTTTTCTTGCCAAGCCCAGGCCTAAAATTAGTCAGAATAAATAAAATGTTTACTTTTTAAAAGATCTACAATTAGCTTTAAAAGATTCAAGTTATTTCCATTCATTTTACATAGTTTGTAACGCAAACCAACAGCATCATTTAACAATAACATGTTAAAGGGACAGTTAACACCATAATTTTTGTTGTTTTAAAAGATAGATACTCCCTTAAAGGGACAGTCAAGTCCAAAAAAAACTTTCATGTTTCAAATAGGGCATGTAATTTTAAACAACTTTCCAATTTACTTTTATCACCAATTTTGCTTTGTTCTTTTGGTATTCTTAGTTGAAAGCTAGACTTAGGAAGGCTCATATGATAATTTCTAAGCCCTTGAAGGGCGCCTCTAATCACATGCTTTGTATTTGCTTTTCACAGCAGGGGAGAGCTAGTTCAGGTAAACCCTATAGATAACATTGTGAGCATGCCCGTGGATTGTGGCAGACACTGCACTAATTGGCTAAAATGAAAGTCAATAGATAATAAAATAAAATGTCATGTGATCAGGGGGCAGTCAGAAGATGCTTAGATACAATGTAATCACAGAGGTAAAAAATATATTATTATAACTGTGTTGGTTATGCAAAACTGGGGAATGGGTAATAAAGGGATTATCTATCTTTTAAAACAACAAAAATTCTGGTGTTGACTGTCCCTTTAATTACCCATTCCCCAGTTTTGCATAACCAACAGTTATAATACACGTTTTACCTCTGTGATTACCTTGTATCTAAGCATCAGGAAACTGCCCCCTTATTTCAGTTCTTTTGACAGACTTGCAATTGAACCTATCAGTGCTCACTCCTCGGTAAATTCACATGCATGAGCTCAATATTATCTATATGAAAGAGATGAACTAATGCCCTCTAGTGGTGAAAAACTGTCAAAATGTATTTAGATTAGAGGCGGCCTTCAAGGTCTAAGAAATTAGCATATGAACCTCCTAGGTTTAGCTTTCAAAGAATACCAAGAGTACAAAGCAAAATTGGTGATCAAAGTACATTGGAAAGTTGTTTAAAATTACATGCCCTATTTGAATCATGAAAGTTTTTTTTGGACTTGACTGTCCCTTTAAGGAATAAAAGATCAGTGTCTATGACATAATACTTACATGGACAGTCTACTCTAGCATTTTTATTGATAAAAAGATAGATAATTCCTTTTGTGACGACTAAGCCTATCCACCCAGCTCTCACTATGGGGAGAGTGTGGGCATGAAGGGGTTAATAGCAAATCAGAAGGATCAAGGTTTTTAATTCCATGGAATGCAACCCAGTCTCTTTCAGGGGGAACTGAAAAAACTACAATATTCAGTCTACAAGAATAATGAAGAATTTAATTGGGAATTACATCTTGAAATTGTTGTTTCTTGAGTCTAAGCTTTAATACCAGAGGTGTTATAAAAGATTTCCCAATAATTTCTGGAACTCTTAAAGGGACAGTATACACTCATTTTCATATAACTGCATGTAAAAGACACTACTATAAAGAATAAGATGCACAGATACTGATATAAAAATCCAGTATAAAACTGTTTAAAAACTTACTTAGAAGCTGTCAATTTAGCTCTGTTGAAAACGTAGCTGGAAAGCCCACTGCAAGTGGGAAATAAGACCCTCCCCCCTCCCCCTTCTTTTGCATATGAAAAGACCCTTTACACAAACAGGAGCAAGCTGGAGAAGGTAGCTGACAGTATTCACATAAAACTTTGGGGCATGGTTAGGAGTCTGAAAATCAGAGCAATGTTATTTAAAAATAAGCAAAACTATACATTTATTTAAAAAAAAAAACCTTTATGGGCTATATAAATAGATCATCTACAAAACATTTATGCAAAGAAAAAATGAGTGTATAATGCCCCTTTAAGAGTTAAGAAGAATGGCAAATATTATAGGCAGTGTTTGCAGTGAATTTTCCTAAGTTACTTCAACAGCTAAACACTTCATTTTGCAAGCCGTAATAAAATGATTGCAGCAGCATTGGAAACTGCTCGGCTGAAGTATCTCTCTGGAGAATTAGTGGTGAGACAGCTGTAGGAAGTTGCCAAGATTTGTACTTTAATTAAAGCAAGAAAGCATATCTATGAGAGCATGTATGGTCACTTGCTAGCGTCTAAGCAGGGCCCAAGCTTCTGAAACCCATTGATCCCAGTGATAGAAAAATGATCTCTGATGACTGTTCTGATCATTTTAACCTTATTTTCAGCCTCAGCCAATTAAGATGACAAAACATTTTACATTATCTGGTCAACAGGTTCATTCCAAGCAGTGAGTTTTTTTTTTAACTTAGCCTGCATTTCCATAATAATAAAAAAATGCTATAAACACATTTTAATTTTAGCTTTAACAAATCAGAAATCTAATCGGTAAACCGACTGGGTATAGCACAACAAATCCATATATATTTGTACTCACAATGCGATCTGGAGGTGGGGTGCTTCCTATAAAGCATTCCACTTTTCCTTTGTCCCCACGCACTGCATACTGCACCTCCTCGCTAGCAATCTTTGGAGGACCTTGAAGAGAATATATATATGTAAATATACATATACAGGTGTACCTCAGATATATTGTGGGTTTGGTTCTAGACCACAACAATAACGCGAATATAGCAATAAAGTGAGTCACACTAATGCATATAAGTTATATTTACACCATACTGTAGTCTTTTAAGTGTGCAATATCATTATGTCTAACAAAACATTTGCCTAGATTACAAGTTTTGCGCTAAACAGGGTGCGAAACGAACGCCAAAAAAGTTGCGTTGTTTCACTCTCCATAGGGCTGCCATTACGAGTTACTGAAAAGCCTCCTTGTGCTGTGCGTTATGGTGAGTTAAGCTCCATACTGCACAAAATCCAAGGGCTGATTTGACGAGCTCGTGCATGCTTTTCCCCCATAGACATCAATGGGGAGAGAGTGTTAACACCTGAAGTGCGGAATGAAAAATCTCTGTAACGCAACCCCATTGATGTCTATGGGGAAAAGAAAGTTATGTATAAACCTAACACCCTAACATAAACCCTGCTGCCCCCAACATCGCAGACACCTAAAGTTAATAACCCCTAATCTGCCGCTCCCGACATCGCCTACACTAATAAAAGCTATTAACCCCTAATCCATTGCCACTAAATAAAATGATTAATCCCTAAACTGCCGCTCCCAGACATAGCCACCACTAAATAATATGATTAACCCCTAAACCTCCGGCCTCCCATATCACTGCTACTAAATAAACCTATTAACCCCTAAACCTCCGGCCCCCCACATAGCTGCCACTAAATAAACCAATTAATCCCCTAAACCGCCAGCCCCATCACATCGCAAAAAACTAAATTAAACTATTAACCCCTAAACCTAACACCCCCTAACTTTAAATTTAATTTACAATATAGCTATCTTAAAATAAATATTATGTTATGTTATTTTATTTCACAGGTAAGTTTTTTTATTTATTTTAAGATAGTTATATTGTAATTTCAATTTAAAGTTATGGGGTGTTAATTTAGGGGTTAATAGTTTAATTTAGTTTTTTGCGATGTGATGGGGCTGGCGGTTTTAATTGGTAGTATTTTTTAATTTTATTAGAATAGTTATGTTAGGTTAATTTATAGTTTAATGTTAGGTTTATTTTTATTTTTCACAATTAAGTTTATTTATTTAAATATAGTTATATTGTAATTTTAATTTAGTTAGGGGGGTGTTAGTTTAATTTAGAGTTTTGCGATGTGGAGGGGGCGACGGTCTAGTTTAGTAGTTACGATGAGGGGGCTGGACATTTAGGGGTTAATACTTTATTATAGTGTTGGCGATGTGGGTGCCGGCGGTTTAGGGGTTAATAGGTTTCTTTTGGTGTCGGCGATGTCCGGAAATGGCGGATTAGGGGTAAATAACTTATTAGTGTCGGTGATGTCGGAGAGCAACGGTTTAGGGGTTAATGTATTTAAATAGTGTTGGCAATGTGGGTGGGCAGCAGATTAGGGGATAATAACTTTATTTAATAGTCGCAATGAGGGTAGGCGGCAGATTAGGGGTTAATACGTTTAATATAGTGTTTGCGATGCGGGAGGGTGGTGGTTTAGGGGTTAATAGGTAGTTTATGGGTGTTAGTGTACTTTATAACACTTTAGTTATGAGTTTTGTGAAACATTTTTGTTTTGTAAAATCCATAACTACTGGTCTCAGATGGCGGCATGGATCGTGTCGGTATAGGCTGTAATGCAAGCATTTTAGCCAGACTGCACAACCTGTAATACCGATGCTATGAAAATCCCACATAAAAACTTAAAGTTTTTGAGTGCGGAATGGACGTTGCGTTACAGGCTAAAATGCTTGCGGTATAGCTATACCGCTGCGACTTGTAATATGTGTTCCTGGCCATTCCAGCGTAATGGCTAATTTTTCAGCGTTAAAAGGCGTAACGCAACGCAACGCAAAACTCGTAATCTAGCCGAATGTAATTGCCTTAATTAAAAAATACTTTATTGCTAAAAGTTGCTAACCATCATCTGTGCTGATGGTGTGTATATATAGGTGTGAATACAGGTAGCCCTCAGTTTACGCCGGGGTTAGGTTCCAGAAGGAATGGTTGTAAATCGAAACCGTTGTAAATTGAAACCCAGTTTATAATGTAAGTCAATGGGAAGTGAGGGAGATAGGTTCCAGGCCCCTCTCAAAATTGTCATAATAACACCTAATACATTATTTTTAAAGCTTTGAGATGAAGAATTTAAATGCTAAACAGCATTATAAACCTAATAAAACAATCACACAACACAGAATAAATAATTAAACTAAGTTAAATGAACAAAAACATTTGCTAAACAGCATTATAAAACCTAATAAAATAATCACACAACACAGACTTCACTTGCATTTTTCTGCAAACAGTTCTTTCTATGCATTCCAATCTGGACTGATTTATAGACAGGAAGATCTTGTTCCTTTGAAATCTGCTCGATAGCTCAGGTCTGGTTAAACTGATTAATTTCAGCTTGCTTGGCTTTGCTGCAACACAAGCGGACAGCTCCACCTACAGGCTATTTTAATAAATGCACTGTTTCTCAATGCTTTTCAATAGCAGTCACATGACTGGAAAAAAAGGTTGTTATTCTGAAACGGTGTAAATTGAACCGTTGTAAAACGAGGGCCACCTGTATATGTGTATTCATGTGTATTTGTGTGTTTATATTCGTATATATTTTGGAAAAATTAAGCCAATAGACTTGCTCGACACAGGGTTGCCACAAATATATCTGCTAAAAGCACAATAAAACGAGGTGTGTCTGTATATATTTATTTATGACACACACACCTTTATCTATCTTTATGTCCCTCTCAATTGCTCTGTATCACTGTAGCTATATTTCTATTTCTCTCTCTCTGTAATCTAATGGTTCATGAACTTCTATCGCTAGTGATGAGTCACAGTTTTCAAACCTGTAGGTTTTAGCAAGAATAAAACTCAAATATCATATTTCCGCTACAAATAGGTTGAAAAGTATAAAAAAAAGATTTGCTTATACCACTACTGGTGATAAACAGTTTGGTTTAATTAAGTTAAAGGAATAATAATCAGAAGCAACTCACTATTAAACAATGTGAAGAAAATTAAATGAATATACAAATGAAATAGAGCGGATTAGGGTATTGAAGGACATTTATATTGATGTTAATGTTTGCTGTGACATCTTGCAGAACAGGCGGCACGCAACTATTTAATATAAAATTAGGATGAAATTCAAGACTATTATCACATTGAAGAGGAGTTAATGCAATCCCACCAAATTTGCTACCACATTACACATTTTATGCGCTATTTGTTTAATCTCTTTCTTTGTTTTATCGCCCAATCTGCTGATTTTATCTCAGAGTATAATTTGCTCCTGCCAGTTTTACTGAAGCAGATATACTTTGATATATTTGGCTGTCTTTAACCACTTTTCTCTCTTTGTCTTTCAGAAAGACTCCTCTAACGACTGGGGAACTTACACACAAACGAGTGTTGTTTTTCATTTATGCTGTTTTTAAGAAATAACTGACATAAATAGAAGTGTTTGTAAATTAGTTTTCTGATTTTGAATCCCAAATTATTTTCTACATACCGGTTATGATGATGTTTTTGTTCTTGGCCATATTATTCAACGTATGGAAAATGGCTACAGTTGTTAAGTCAGGGGTGGTACTCTCACGGCCTAGAGGCCACATGTGGCCCTTTGCGGTAGTTGTTGTGCCCCCCCTTTAGAAAATGCAGAACTAAAAATCTAAACTACAGCTTTTGTGGTCCCAGGAAAGAGTGGAAGGGAAAATGCGTGCTTTGGGGAGGCCATATCTTAAATGAGAAGAGCAGACGCTGCAACCTTACCAAAAATTGCCCTGTGTCACTGGAAACTTTTAGAAAATATTATTTGTCTGTTTAATAGCAATTTGTGGCCCCTAAGGCTTCAGAGCTATTGATCTGTGCCCCCCTTGTGTTAGGAAGTTGGCCATCACTGATCTAAGTGATGACATTAAAGTGACATGGAACTCAAAATATTCCTTTTGTGATTCAGATAGAGCATACGGTTTTTATTGACTTTCCATTTTACTCCTAGTATCCAACTGGCTTAATTCTCTTGCTATCCTTTGTTGAAGGAGGTCGCTGAACACATCTGGTGAACCAATGACTAGAGGAATCCTCTTGTTACTGGTTCACCCAATGTGTTCAAATAGCTCCCAGTCCTTTAACAAAGGATACCAAGAGATTGAAGAAAATATGATAATGGAAGTAATTTGGAAAGCTGTTTAAAACGGTATTGCTCTATCAGAATCCTAAAAGAGAAAATTGGGGTTTCATGTCCCTGTAAGAGGAAATACACGTTTGTGCACAACTCTTCCCAAAGGACTGCCTGCTCACAGGCCAATAAGGACAAATCCCAACAACATAATGAAAACAAACAGTAGTACACAGACCTTAATGTTCCTCTAAGTAAAAACTTAAATTTGGCTTACCTGATAATTTTATTTTCTTCAGATGGAAAGATTTCCATTTATGAAGAAAATATAATCTTTATGAATCATAATCAAAAAGAGCTTTCGATGCAATACACTTAGGATTAAGCAAGTCAGCAGTTTCACATTAAGGTAATTTTTTTTCCATTTACTCCATCTAAAAAAACAAAAATACATTTGTGTCCACCCCTCCACAAACAGATATTCTGGCCCCCTACTGTCCTCCGGTAGAGCTGTGGGATTTGTCCTTATAAGCCAATAAGTAACCTGTCCCTAGGGATATCTTGTGTAGAGGGAGTCACAAAGTGTCTATGGAGTGACTATGTCCTGTGCTGTCAAAGACAGCACCAGTCATTTGTACGATAGTTAGATACTAAACCCAATTTTTTTTTCTGTGGTGATTCCGATAGAGTAGCAATTTTAAGCAACTTTCTAATTTATTCCTATTATCAATTTTTCTTTGTTCTCTTGCTATCTTTATTGAAAATGCAGACTGTAAAGCTTAGGAGATGGCCCATTGTAGGTTCAGCACCCTGGATAGTGCTTGCTTATTAGTGACTACATTAAGCCAACCAATTATTAGGCGTAACCCAGGTTCTGAACCAAAAATAGTCAGGCTCCTAAGCTTTACATTCTGCTTTTTAAATAAAGATAGCAAGAGAATGAAAACAAATTGATAATAGGAGTAAATTAGAAAGTTGTAAAAATGCATTCTCTATCTGAATCATGAAAGAAAAAAATTGGATTTAGTATCCCTTTAAGTTCAGGAATAAAAGCAAAGTCAGCCTTTATTATTAACCTGCAA
Organism: Bombina bombina; assembly: GCF_027579735.1. Classification (NCBI taxonomy): domain Eukaryota; kingdom Metazoa; phylum Chordata; class Amphibia; order Anura; family Bombinatoridae; genus Bombina; species Bombina bombina. Next base: position 1,404,459,666 of record NC_069499.1, on the reverse strand, counting down.
TTATTCACTTAACGTTATGAAAGGATTGTGTCCCTTTAATTGAGGCATGTATCTAGTTAGAAATGTACAGCAAGGACTTACCGTTAACAAATAATGTCACATCTTTCTCTCCAACTCCAATGCGTGGGACTATGGCTTTACAGACATACTGCCCAGCATCCTCTTGGCTCACTGACTTTAAGAACAGCTGGTTACTATTGCTCAACACCTATTAAGATATGATAAAGAAGATAAATGGAATTATTACTGGAATTGTTAGGGGATATCTGTCAGTCTAATATTCTGAAGTAAAACACCCCTATATTTAAATGTACACAAACTGCAGGCAAATAATGAAATGTGAGCATCTGAATTGGAGCATTCCTCAGTACTATAACAAATAATAATAGACATTACTAAATTTCCTGCCTACAATTGCATGTAAATATAGACTGTTCCTGTTTAAACCCATGCTAAATTGTGATTATTTTTTTTTTTTTTAAAAACATGGATTATTTTTTTCAGAAGACCACACCCAGTGGTGAAGGGGATTATGGGTTAAGAGCGACCTCTTCTGGCATGAAGTAATTTCCCTGAGCTTCCTTTTTCTTACATAAAATAATAGCCGTATTCTTTTATCGAGACACAGGTTCCTCACTTTGGTCACTATGGAAACAATAGGATCCTTTTCTAAATCTTCATCAAATGTATTTGACTTGTAGCCATTGTACTTTGTATGTGAATCTTTTTTTTCTTTAATTTATTCAGTGTTTATTTTTTTATTTTTTTTATTTGTTTGCATGGTATTATTTATTTGCTCTGCTCTTACTACTCATTAAAATTCAATACAATTTTAGAGGAAAAAATACATTACTTACATAATTGTAGCATATATCAGCAATAAAGAACTGTATTGCAAAATAAATGAAAATAATCTTGATAGCGCAAGTTACATTTTGCAAATGTGCAGCAGCTCAGAGTTACACCCCTTGAAAAGACTGGAACGCATGGTCCTGGTCTCTTTTGCTGTGGCTATGTAGTGGCAGGTGTAAATGAGCTTATACTCATTACACTTAAAGGGACATGAAACCCCACATTTTTCTTATATGATTCAGATAGAGCATACAATTTTAAACTCCTATTATGAATTTTGCTTCATCCTTTTGGTATCCTTTATTGAAGGTGCTTAAATGCACAACTGGGAGTTAGCTGGGCACTTTGGTAAACCAATAATGAGGCATATTTGTGCAGCCCCCAATCAGCAGTTAGCGTCCACCTCCTGAGCCTACCTAGGTATCCTTTTCAAATAAGGATACCAAGAGAACAAAGCAAATGAGATAATAGTAGTAAATTGGAAAATTATTTAAAATTTTATACTGTATCTGAATCATGACAGAAAGGGTTTCATGTCCGTTTAAGTAGGATGGAGGCGCTCTAGCCTCTCTGAAGGGTGTAAGAACAGGCCAAATACATAAAACATATATATTACAATGTTTTATTTTCTTTCATTAACCATTTTATTTTACTTTAATTCCCCTTCAACAAAGTATTTTAAACTGGTGGACTCAATCCGCTTCAGTCTTTGAAATACCCCAACAAGACTACTGACTTTTTGCCTTGGTCGATATTTGTTCTGGATTAACTGAGCAACCTATATTTATCTTGAATCAAGGCCTAATGCAGACTTCCAAGAAAATTGAGAATAAAATGCCAGAATTGGTTGATTTGCAACGACATAATTGACAAAAACTTAAATTATGCTTACCTGATAATTTCCTTTCCATCTGTATGAGGAGAGTCCACGGCTTCATTCCTTACTTGAGGGAAATACAGAACCTGGCCACCAGGAGGAGGCAAAGACACCCCAGCCAAATGCTTAAATACCTTCCCCAGTCCCCTCAACCCCCAGTCATTCTGTCGAGGGAACAAGGAACAGTAAGAGAAATATCAGGGTATAAATGGTGCCAGAAGAACAAAAACATTTTTTTGGTCCGCCCCAACGGAGAAAACGGGTGGGAGCCGTGGACTCTCCTTATACAGATGGAAAGCAAATTATCAGGTAAGCATAATTTCCGTTTTCCATCTTAATATGAGGAGAGTCCATGGCTTCGTTCCTTACTTGTGGGAAACATATACCCAAGCTCTAGAGGACACTGAATGAGTGGGAGGGTAAAAAGATAGGCGGACCCTATTCTGAGGGAACCACAGCCTGCAAAACCCTGCTCCCTAAAGCAGCTTCCAAAATCGTCAAATATGTAAAAATTTGAAAAAAAAATATGTAAGAAATACAAGGTAGAATCCCTACAACTCTGATCGCTAAATGCCTCATTCTCAAACCCCAAGAGGGAGCCACATCTCTAGATGAATGAGCCTTAAGCCTTTGAGGAGGCTTGCGTCCTGCTGAATCTGTAAGCTAAGCGAACAAGCTCCTCCACCAGAAAAAACAAGGAAGTGGCCAAAGCTTCGGGCCCCTTACACTTCTCAGAATAAACACAAGGAAGAAGTTTGACAAAAACTCTCTAGTAGCCTGAAGATAGAACTTCAAGGCCCGAACCACATCCAAGTTAATAAATAACCCCTCCTTTGAAGGAGGAGGATTAGGACACAAGGAAGGAACCACATTCTCATGATCGATGTTGTGATGTGAAACAACCATATGAAGAAAACTAACCCAGAGAACAGCCCTAGCCGTATGAAAACTAGGTAAGAATCCTGACCTTGCAAGACAGCCAAGAAAAACAAGAAAATCTGTGCGCTAAAGCAATAACCAGTAGAAAAAAAAAAGAAAGAAAAAGAAAATCTTTCAAACAGAAAGACTTAACATCAACTCCATGCATAAGCCCAAACGGAGCCCTCTGCAAAACTTTAGAACAAGAAGAAAACCCCAGAGAGGAGTACTGAACCTAAACACAGGCCTGAACTAATCAAAACCTGAGCAAAAAACTGACATCTGGACGCTTGTAAGCCTCATGAGGAGTAAGATAGATAGGGCCTAAAACTATCCCCTAAGGGAGCTACAGAAGGCCCTTTCCCCAGAACATCCTGGAGAAAAGAAAAGGATCCCAGAAAAAAACCTGGTTTTATGCCAGGAGAATCCCCGCTCTACATACCATAGGAACTAAGTTCTGCACCCCTTATGACAGAAGCGACTATACCCCGGCCTATGAACTAAGCCGACAGAATCAACACTCCATCAGAAAAACCTCTTTTGGCTAAGGCTAAGCAAATACTTCCACGCAGTTAGCCTCAGAGTCCAGGATGTGAAGAAAACAAGGATTCTGCACCCGCAGGTTCCTGAACAAGGACCATAGAGGCAAACCCCCGAAACTGAGACCTAACTCTAAATGTAAATGAAGCAAACTGTCTCACTGACGTCTGCTCCTGCTAAGGTCAACCCTCCACCACAAAGAACGATATGGCAGAAGAGAATAAGGTTAAAATATAACCTCTAAGGAAAGTTCGAATTCTAGCATATGCAGGCTGAAAATGCCGGAGCCTCCCCTGGGAGCAATCCCACCTTCTGCTACAGAAGCGGAGGAGCTAACCTGCTCCTTAAAAGTCTTAAAGAAGCAGAGGAGCTAACCTGCTCCTTAAAAGTCTTAAAGAAGACTGCTCCAGCAGGAGTCAACTCCAAGCGTCAGCTTGCTAGGCAGGGTTGCCATCCCTTTAGGCCACTTAGTCCTGCTGAAGAGTACGCTCATAGAGTGGGTCGGTGGCGATGAGCCGACCTGGGCTTCCGCCCACCACCAAACACGAGGCTACCCCGATAAGCAGGAGGAACTCTCCTTCTTCAAAAGAGGGTCTCCCCACTAAGAGGTCCCAACTGGAATGAACCCCGAAGACCAAATCCTCCAAGCAGAATGCATACTAAGGAACCAAAAGGAATAATCGGGTGGAAACTCCCAACCCGCGGACCTCCCTAGGACACTCTCTCCCCACGGACAGGTCCAAACCGTTCCGGGAGAACAAAGAGAAAAAAATTCCGAACAAGGAGATCTGAACGGAACACTAAGAATTGATTTTCCCCACCGTAATTCATGCAAGACTGTTTAAGGCCATAACACCAACATTATGTCGAACTCACAGCCTCGGCAGTGTCTATCACTCACCACCCCCATGTCACAAACACCAGAAGTGGGCTGGAGGATATAACCCAAATAGAAAGTTTGCAAGAACTCTGGATTAACAGAAAGCTGCCGCAGCAGGATTCAACGCTAAGCCTTTAGCTTGCTAAGCAGGGTACCCTGTAACAAAACAGCATCCAGTTCCACCCTGGTGTCGATACAGCAACTCAGGTCTTGATCCAACACAGAGGATCGAAAAGACACGAGAAAATCCCCAAAAATCTCTAGCAGGCGAAGGTAAGAAAACCAGAAAGCCGAGACCGGAGAACTACTGAAAAATCTGAAAGCCACCTGAAACCCCAGATCCCAAGAAGGATCAGAAATAGGTTTACTGAAAAATACGATTCCTAAGAACCGAAGGAAGAACCTTACGTTCTCCAATGAAAGAAGACCTGATAAACTCCACATCCATATCATAGAAACCAAGTAGGATGGGAAGACCCTCCCCCTATTAGGGTATGGACCAAGAGCGGAAGAAATATCTCACAGTGAGAAATATACAGGGACAAAGACTCTAAAGGTCCCCTAGTCTTCCCTGACCAGACAATTGTCCAGAAAAGAAACGTATTTCCGGTCTCTAGGACCCCTAGATCCATATGATCCAGTATCAAGCACCCATCCCAGGTAATACCTAAACAGGTCCAGCCTGTTAACTAGGGTAGATGAGCCTGCTGTACCTGAACCAGAATCTAGAAGAAAAAAATTACTTTTCCTAAGTAGAGCGAAGGAAACAGACCTAACTAATATCCCCAACAGGTCTTGCCTGTCATCTAGGACAGGGACCCATTACTGGGTCACAACACCATGTGTACTGGGTTGCGACTTGTATGTGTGTTGTAGGATTGTGTGTGGTGTATTGCATGAGATTGTGTGTGAGGGGGTACGTGTTATATGAGTGTGTGTTGTATGAGTGTGTGTGTTATATGAGTGTGTGTGTGGTATGTGTGTTGTATGATTGTGTGTGTGTGGTATGAGTGTAATATGAAAGAGTGTGTGTTATATGAAAGTGTGTGTGTATGTGTGTGTTGTAAGGGAGTGTGTGTGGTATGTGTGTTGTATGATTGTGTGTGTGTGGTATGAGTGTAATATGAAAGAGTGTGTGTTATATGAAAGTGTGTGTGTATGTGTGTGTTGTAAGGGAGTGTGTGTGGTATGTGTGTTACATGAAAATGTGTGTTGTATGAGAGTGTGTGTGTGTAGTATGATTGTGTGTGTGTTTTATATGATTGTGTGTGTTGTATGAGTGTGTGGTGTGTGTGTTATTACATTTTAGAAAAGTAGAAAAGAAGAGGGTGCCAATAGGACACACACAGATAAATATTCAGATAAATCAGATAAATATTGGTAGCATATAATCACTCGGTAAAAATAACTATGTTAAAATTCCACAGAGTGAAAAAAGTAATGATGCCAAATGTCTTAAAAACAATGAGGCTTTAATAAAACAAGAGAGTAACACACAACGCGTTTCCGGGTCTTGCTGACCGCTTCATCAGGTGTATACTAACAGAATGTATTCACGACTTTTAAAAATCCTACTCAGCGTCTATTGCCGAGTAGGGGCATGCGCATGGATACTACTGCAGCCAATAAAATGTTTGGCAATGACCAGCTTGTAACTTATTGTAAGGATCAAAAAACGTCAGTGTAAGCTGACACACCTCCCCATTCACGAATGACAATCCATTATAATACAGAATACTCCCTATTGGATGGAGTGTTTATGTGTCATCTAAGAGGGTGTGTTGCTTACAATATACATCAGACTCAATTGTAAATACCCTCTAAGATTAAAGCTAATTAGCAGTCTAAAAAACATGCTACGTTAGTGATACAATTGTAAACACAATATCTAGCATGCTAATTATACAGCTAGAAGGCTGTATCTTAACAGGATCACTAGTTTGCGGGACGATACTTTTCTACTTTTCTACAGATCTATTATACTTGTTTTGCCATCAAGTTTGTGGAAGAAGGATGCAGCCTTTGGTTTTCGGTTAATCCTCTATCCTGGATCATTATAAGTATCTACAAGGAAAATCTTTTGGGACTTGATTTTTACACAGGACTTTTTGAGGACTTTAACCACTATTAAAGGGACAGTACACTGTAAAATTGTTTTTCCATTAATGTATTTTAAATGACTTGTTATACCAACTGCAGAGTATAAAATATTTGAGAAATTCCATTTTCATGCTTATTTGTGTATATGAAGTAGCTGATTTTGTGTTTTGAAACCACAGCCTATTACAATGGGTTGAACTTAAAGGTGATATCAGATCTCATTATGTTCTAAGTTTGTGTAAACAGACTTACTTCCTTATCTTTTATTTGGCTGGAACACCAAAGCTCAATACATAGAGAGAACAATGGAAAATGATCATTTTATTACTTAATTATCCTGCATCCCACTGAGAGTGTAATCTCTTCTGCTGGCTGTGTATACTTAGGCTAGCTATTCAATAGCCTATACTCCAGTATTTGTTCAGTGTAGGTGGCAATACCACAGGCTAAATCAGCTATTTCAAATGCTGAAATAGGAGTAAAGGAGCTACTTGTAACCAATTTAATACACTTTAGCAGGTTAAAAGGATCATTGGGAATAATTAAAAGGGGAGACATTTTTTGGGTGAACTGTCCCTTTAAGTATACTATATATGTTTTGTTTAGTATATTTATACTTTACACATAGTATCATTGAGATATTTATTGTATCTCCTTTGTAGTTGTATTGTTAGTCTGTATCACTATTACTCTCCATTGCTAATTTTCCTATCTAACGAAGCATTACTTAGCATTGGTATTTTTAGGAGAGTGCACCGTATTTATTCACTGTGTGCTATTGCTATGATCATTACTTGATACAACATCGATATAGGTTGTGCTTATACCACATAAATACCTATCGTAATATTCACTTCATATATATATATATATATATATATATATATATATATATATATATATATATATATATATATATTCATATACACACCATTTTTTGGCACATACAAATACTATAGGTGTTTTATTTTACACTTCTTACTGTAAGGGTTTTTTCCCTGTTTGCCATGTGCTGCTGGCAGCCATTTTACTCACCTTTCTTCCTGACTATGGTGCATTGTGGGGGATGCTGCTCATTTCCTACACTTCATTTTATGGCCAGACTGGTGTGCATCATCCATGTGAGACAGGATGCAGTCTCAGAATTGTGATGTCATCACTTATTATTTAAAGGGCCTCTGTTCAGTATGCCTTGCCTTTGCGTTGTCTCAGACCTGTTTGTGAGAGTTCCTGTGTATTACTTGGCTGCCTGATGTCCTTCCTGGTTCCTGACCCCTGGCTTGTTCCTGACTCTGCTGTTTTCCTTGTTCCTGATTCCGGCTCGTCTGAGTATTCGCTTTGGCTCCTGACTCGGCTCGTCCGACTACCAGCTCTGGTTTTGACTCCTGGCTTGTTATTTGACTTGTGGACTTTTTACTATTTTTTGCTATTAATAAAGGTGTGATTATTTTTGCACTTCTCGTCTCAGTCTGATTCCTGGCACCCTGACACTTACTGATCACTAGGTGCATCAAACATTTTTTTCTCTTGTAGATTGTTATTACGTTTTACAACGCTTTCAAATTTGACTACAATCAGTAATAAAGCATGCACATATTTTAGCCTCTTTGCCAAAATTGCAGCTATCATTTTGTTTATTTCTTAAGAAATTTTCAGACCAAGTATAAAAATTGGGTTCCAAAGGTATGTAGTATCATGGCACTGGGTCTTGGGGGAAAAAGTTTGAAGAACCCTGATCTAGGATGCGACGTATCTTCCAGAACACTCCCGTACTAAAAAGGAAAACTTCTTAAGTTCCAGCAAAGCTAGAACTGAGACATCAAATTAAATAAGCTCAAAGGCTTAAAATGTCCTCTAAAATTTCAGGGAGAACTATTACCCCGAGCAGAAAACTAAGTTTCCACCGGAATACTCCAACCTCTCGACTATCAAAGTCGATAGATACAAAATCCCATGCAACTAAACATCTTTCTAAGAAGAGTTTCTAAAACAATTCAGAGTTCAAAAGAAACTATCCGGTACGGAACCGAAAGAGAATCCCCCATAGAGCCCGGAACTGGGATTATAAATAAACGAAAAAAACAAAAGGTAAATCTAGACAACAAGGAATATACCATCCTTCACTCGTCTAGTTACGATCGTTATCCGATTTAGAGTACAGAGAGTCAACTGACGGAGCAGTCCTGGAAATCTGTAACATCGCCAAAACCTCTCTCAAAAGTAAAAGCAGGCGTGCCAATCTAAATGCTAAGCCCTCCGCAGATGGAGGACCCAAGTCAGCAGATTCCGATCCTGGAGGTTCTCCCTCTAAAGCCTCAGAGGGAACCGCATCCCCAGAGGACTGATCGGACACCAAATTGTCTCGGGCAGGAGAGCCTGGACTAACCGCTCGCTTGCACGTAGAAGGAATAGGTAACCTCGCTAAGGCCGAAGAGAAGGCTATGCGGAAGTGCCTAGAAACCTTTGGTGGAAACAAACCCCTTACAGGCGAAGGGGGCTCGGAATTTGGGAAAACTGTATGTAGGAACAGAATCAAGGGAACACACCTTGCTGGGCGAAGAGTCCTTAGAGGCGGACGGCTCAGTGGTCTCTAAAATCTCAACATTGGTTAATGAGAACACTCTATTGCGGCATACGGAACATAATTGAGCGGGCTGGATTACCCGGGCCTCCTCACAATATACACAGGTATCAAATTCTGTATCGGAGGAATCCCCCTCTAAAATATCAGAATCCTCCATAACTCGTCTATATCAAATTATAGAAAGGAAAAACAACTGGCACCTTACACCCCCAATGGCTGGGGCACTCACCACCTCCAATGACCCAGACAGATAGAGAAAAAGCTCCTCTCAGCAGACATCCGGTCAGGAATCTGAAGCTGTGAAAAAAACGTGACCGTTCCTGGTTACATGGTGTTCATGCAGGACCTGCCCCTGCTAAAGAAAAAGCGTGCCATCTTATCTAAAGAAAACAGCGCAGCTCTCCAAATGAAAAAACCTGTATGTTCCATATCAACCTAAGAGCCCAACGTTCTTAAACATAAGCAGTCGAAATCACATAACAAATATGATTTAAAAACCCCACTGTTGAATAATCCCCCTCAGGAGATATAAACCCTTGAATCCATAAAGATAAAAGAAGTCCCACTGTGACCCTGTCTTCTTATCGTTAACGTGTATAAAGTAATGAAACGATCTTACTGGAATCTATGCCGTGGAACAGTAACACGGTCCTTCAAGTTTGATAGATTGTAGCCGCCCTTCTGACATGGACTTGAGTGAAGTAAGCAGGCAGCAAAACTCGTCAACGCGGATCACTTAAAGGGACACTGAACCCAATTTTTTTCTTTCGTGATTCAGATAGAGCATGCAATTTTAAGCAACTTTCTAATTTACTCCTATTATCAATTTTTCGTCGTTCTCTTGCTATCTTTATTTGAAAAAGAAGACATTAAGGTTTTTTTTGGTACAGACTTTGGGCAGCACTTTTTTATTGGTGGATAAATTCATCCAAGAATCAGCAATTGTTCTTCACCAAAAATGGGCCGGCATCTAAACTTATATTCTTGCATTTCAAATAAAGATAAAAAGAGAATGAAGAAAATTTGATAATAGGAGTAAATTAGAAAGTTGTTTAAAATATCATGCTCTATCTGAATCATGAAAGAAAAAATTTGTGTTCAGTGTCCCTTTAACCCCTTAATGACCACAGCACTTTTCCATTTTCTGTCCGTTTGGGACCAAGGCTATTTTTACATTTTTGCAGTGTTTGTGTTTAGCTGTAATTTTCCTCTTACTCATTTACTGTACCCACACATTATATACCATTTTTCTCACCATTAAATGGACTTTCTAAAGACACCATTATTTTCATCATATCTTATAATTTACTATAAAAAAACGATAAAATATGATGGAAAAAATGGAAAAAACAGAATTTATGCTTACCTGATAAATTACTTTCTCCAACGGTGTGTCCGGTCCACGGCGTCATCCATAACTTGTGGGAATATTCTCTTCCCCAACAGGAAATGGCAAAGAGCACAGCAAAAGCTGTCCACACAGTCCCTCCTAGGCTCCGCCCACCCCAGTCATTCGACCGACGGACAGAAGAAAAAACAGGAGAAACCATAAGGTTCCGTGGTGACTGTAGTTAAAGAAAGAAATTCATCAAACCTGATTAAAAAACCAGGGTGGGCCGTGGACCGGACACACAGTTGGAGAAAGTAATTTATCAGGTAAGCATAAATTCTGTGTTCTCCAACATTGGTGTGTCCGGTCCACGGCGTCATCCATAACTTGTGGGAACCAATACCAAAGCTTTAGGACACGGATGAAGGGAGGGAGCAAATCAGGTTACCTAAACAGAAGGCACCACGGCTTGCAAAACCTTTCTCCCAAAAATAGCCTCCGAAGAAGCAAAAGTATCAAATTTGTAGAATTTGGCAAAAGTGTGCAGGGAAGACCAAGTCGCTGCCTTACATATCTGATCAACAGAAGCCTCGTTCTTGAAGGCCCATGTGGAAGCCACAGCCCTAGTAGAGTGGGCTGTGACGCGTTCAGGAGGCTGCCGTCCGGCAGTCTCGTAAGCCAATCGGATGATGCTTTTTAGCCAAAAGGAAAGAGAGGTAGCAGTAGCTTTTTGACCTCTCCTCTTGCCAGAATAAACGACAAACAGAGAAGACGTTTGTCTGAAATCCTTTGTTGCTTCTAAATAGAACTTTAAAGCACAAACTACATCTAAATTGTGTAACAAACGTTCCTTCTTTGAAACTGGATTCGGACACAAAGAAGGCACAACTATTTCCTGGTTAATATTCTTGTTGGAAACGACCTTTGGAAGGAAACCAGGTTTAGTACGCAAAACAACCTTATCTGAATGGAACACCAGATAGGGCGGATTACACTGCAAAGCAGATAACTCAGAAACTCTTCTAGCAGAAGAAATAGCAACCAAAAACAGAACTTTCCAAGATAACATCTTGATATCCATGGAATGTAGAGGTTCAAACTGAACCCCTTGAAGAACTGAAAGAACTAAATTCAGACTCCAGGGAGGAGTCAAAGGTCTGTAAACAGGCTTGATCCTGACCAAAGCCTGAACAAAATCTTGAACATCAGGCACTGCTGCCAGTCGTTTGTGTAACAAGACAGATAAAGCAGAAATCTGTCCCTTTAGAGAACTCGCTGATAATCCCTTATCCAAACCTTCTTGTAGAAAGGAAAGGATCCTAGGAATTTTGATCTTACTCCATGAGAATCCCTTGGATTCACACCAACAGATATATCTTTTCCATATTTTATGGTAAATTTTTCTAGTTACAGGTTTTCTGGCTTGTACCAGAGTATCTATTACAGAATCCGAAAACCCACGCTTAGATAAAATCAAGCGTTCAATTTCCAAGCCGTTAGCTGGAGGGAAACTAGATTTGGATGTTCGAATGGACCTTGTACTAGAAGATCCTGTCTCAAAGGTAACTTCCATGGTGGAGCCGATGACATATTCACCAGGTCTGCATACCAAGTCCTGCGTGGCCACGCAGGAGCTATCAAGATCACAGAGGCCCTCTCCTGCTTGATCCTGGCTACCAGCCTGGGAATGAGAGGAAACGGTGGAAACACATAAGCTAGGTTGAAGGTCCAAGACGCTACTAATGCATCCACTAGAGTTGCCTTGGGATCCCTGGATCTGGACCCATAGCAAGGAACCTTGAAGTTCTGACAAGACGCCATCAGATACATGTCTGGAATGCCCCATAACTGAGTCAACTGGGCAAATATCTCCGGGTGGAGTTCCCACTCCCCCGGATGGAATGTCTGACGACTCAGATAATCCGCCTCCCAGTTTTCCACTCCTGGGATGTGGATCGCAGATAGGTGGCAGGAGTGATCCTCCGCCCATTTTATGATTTTGGTCACTTCTCTCATCGCCAGGGAACTCCTTGTTCCCCCCTGATGGTTGATGTAAGCAACAGTCGTCATGTTGTCTGATTGGAATCTTATGAATCTGGCCTTTGCTAGTTGAGGCCAAGCCCTGAGAGTATTGAATATCGCTCTCAGTTCCAGAATGTTTATCGGGAGAAGAGACTCTTCCCGAGACCATAGACCCTGAGCTTTCAGGGAGTCCCAGACCGCGCCCCAGCCCAATAGACTGGCGTCGGTCGTGACGATGACCCACTCTGGTCTGCGGAAGCTCATTCCCTGGGACAGGTGATCCTGGGTTAGCCACCAACAGAGTGAGTCTCTGGTCTTCTGATCTACTTGAATCACTGGAGACAAGTCTGTATAGTCCCCATTCCACTGTTTCAGCATGCACAGTTGTAATGGTCTTAGATGAATTCGCGCAAAAGGAACTATGTCCATTGCTGCAACCATCAACCCTACTACTTCCATGCACTGAGCTATGGAAGGTCGTGGAACAGAGTGAAGAACTTGACAAGCGTTTAGAAGTTTTGACCTTCTGACATCTGTCAGGAAAATCTTCATTTCTAAGGAATCTATTATTGTCCCCAAGAAGGGAACTCGTGTCGACGGAGACAGGGAACTTTTTTCTATGTTCACTTTCCATCCGTGAGATCTGAGAAAGGCCAGAACGATGTCTGTGTGAGCCTTTGCCTTTGAAAGAGACGACGCTTGTATCAGAATGTCGTCCAAGTAAGGTGCCACTGCAATGCCCCTGGGTCTTAGAACCGCTAGAAGGGACCCGAGTACCTTTGTGAAAATCCTTGGAGCAGTGGCTAGCCTGAATGGGAGAGCCACAAACTGGTAATGTTTGTCCAGAAAGGCGAACCTTAGGAACTGATGATGATCTTTGTGGATAGGAATATGTAGATACGCATCCTTTAGATCCACTGTAGTCATAAATTGACCCTCCTGGATTGTAGGTAAAATCATTCGAATGGTTTCCATTTTGAACGATGGCACTCTGAGAAATTTGTTTAGGAATTTTAAATCCAGAATTGGTCTGAAAGTTCCCTCTTTTTTGGAAACCACAAACAGATTTGAGTAAAACCCCATTCCTTGTTCCACGGTTGGAACTGGGTGTATCACTCCCATTTTTAACAGGTCTTCTACACAATGTAAGAATGCCTGTCTCTTTATTTGGTTTGAGGATAAGTGAGACATGTGGAACCTTCCCCTTGGGGGTAGTTCCTTGAATTCCAGAAGATAACCCTGAGAAACTATTTCTAGTGCCCAGGGATCCTGAACATCTCTTGCCCAAGCCTGAGCGAAGAGAGTCTGCCCCCGGATCGGGGGCTACTCCTTCATGCTGTCTTGTTAGCAGCAGCAGGTTTCTTGGCCTGCTTACCCTTGTTCCAGCCTTGCATTGGTTTCCAAGCTGGTTTGGTTTGCGAAGCATTACCCTCTTGTCTAGAGGCTGCAGAGTTGGAGGCCGGTCCGTTCCTGAAATTGCGAAAGGAACGAAAATTAGACTTTTTCTTGGCCTTGAAAGGCCTATCTTGTGGGAGGGCATGGCCCTTACCCCCAGTGATGTCTGAGATAATCTCTTTCAATTCTGGCCCAAAAAGGGTTTTACCCTTGAAAGGGATATTAAGCAATTTTGTCTTGGAAGATACATCCGCTGACCAAGACTTTAGCCAGAGCGCTCTGCGCGCCACAATTGCAAACCCTGAATTTTTCGCCGCTAATTTAGCTAACTGCAAAGCGGCATCTAAAATAAAGGAATTAGCTAACTTAAGTGTGTGAATTCTGTCCATAACCTCCTCATACGGAGTCTCTCTACTGAGCGACTTTTCTAGTTCCTCGAACCAGAACCACACTGCTGTAGTGACAGGAATAATGCACGAAATAGGTTGCAGGAGGTAACCTTGCTGTACAAATATCTTTTTAAGCAAACCCTCCAATTTTTTATCCATAGGATCTTTGAAAGCACAATTATCCTCGATAGGAATAGTAGTGCGCTTGGCTAGTGTAGAAACTGCCCCCTCGACCTTAGGGACTGTCTGCCATAAGTCCTTTCTGGGGTCGACCATAGGAAATAATTTCTTAAATATAGGAGGGGGAACAAAAGGTATGCCGGGCTTCTCCCACTCCTTATTCACTATGTCCGCCACCCGCTTGGGTATAGGAAAAGCGTCGGGGTGCACCGGAACCTCTAGGAACTTGTCCATCTTGCACAATTTTTCTGGAATGACCAGGTTGTCACAATCATCCAGAGTAGATAGCACCTCCTTAAGCAGTGCGCAGAGATGCTCTAATTTAAATTTAAATGTCACAACATCAGGTTCTGCCTGTTGAGAAATTCTACCTGAATCTGAAATTTCCCCATCTGACAAAACCTCCCTCACGGCCCCTTCAGATTGGTGTGAGGGTATGACAGAGCAATTATCATCAGCGCCCTCCTGCTCTACAGTGTTTAAAACAGAGCAATCGCGCTTTCTCTGATATGCAGGCATTTTGGATAAAATATTTGCTATGGAGTTATCCATTACAGCCTTCAATTGTTGCATGGTAATAAGCATTGGCGCGCTAGAAGTACTAGGGGCCTCCTGCGTGGGCAAAACTGGCGTAGACACAGAAGGAGATGATGTAGAACCATGTCTACTCCCTTCATCTGATGAATCATCTTGGGCAACTTAAGTATCTGTGGCAGTACTTTGCTTGGACGCTATGGCACAATTATCACACAATTTTGAAGGGGGAGACACATTGGCTTCCATACATACAGAACATAGCTTATCTGAAGGCACAGACATGTTAAACAGGCTTAAACTTGTCAATAAAGTAAAAAAACCGTTTTTAAACAAAACCGTTACTGTCTCTTTAAATTTTAAACAGTGCACACTTTATTACTGAATATGTGAAAAACTATGAAGGAATTGTTCAAATTTAACCAAATTTTCACCACAGTGTCTTAAAGCATTCAAAGCATTGCAATTTGAGACCTTTAACCTTTAAAATGAAGAAACCGGAGCCGGTTAAAGTTTTAATCCCTCTACAGTCCCAGCTACAGCCTTTGCTGCGACTTTACCAAACCCAGGGGGTATACGATACCAAATGAAGCCTTCTAGGAACCTTTTCAAATACTTTCAGACCCACACACATGCAGCTGCATGTCCTGCTCTCAAAAGAAACTGCGCAGTAATGAACTGCGCAGTAATGGCGCGAAAATGAGGCTCAGCCTACTACAGGGAAGGCCCTTCCTGACTGAAAAGGTGTCTAAACCAGTGCCTGACGTTAAAAATCCCCAAATTTTATAAGTGTGAATATCAACATCAATCTTTATAAAAAGGCCCAAATAAAGCAATCGATCTTGCCCATAAAAATGTCTACCAGTTTTATAGCCCACATTAAGCCCTTTATTCTGTTTGATTAAGAAAATGGCTTACCGGTCCCCATGAGGGGAATGACAGCCTTCCAGCATTACACAGTCTTGTTAGAAAAATGGCTAGTCATACCTTAAGCAGAAAAGTCTGCTAACTGTTTCCCCCAACTGAAGTTATTTCATCTCAACAGTCCTATGTGGAAACAGCAAACGATTTTAGTTACTGCTGCTAAAATCATATTCCTCTCAAACAGAACTCTTCATCCTTTTCTGTTTCAGAGTAAATAGTACATACCAGCACTATTTTAAAATAACAAACTCTTGATAGTAGGATAAAAAACTACAACTAATCACCACATACTCTTCACCATCTCCGTGGAGATGTTGCCTGTGCAACGGCAAAGAGAATGACTGGGGTGGGCGGAGCCTAGGAGGGACTGTGTGGACAGCTTTTGCTGTGCTCTTTGCCATTTCCTGTTGGGGAAGAGAATATTCCCACAAGTTATGGATGACGCCGTGGACCGGACACACCAATGTTGGAGAAAAACACACTTTTTCTAACTTTGACCCCCAAAATCTTTTACATATCTACAACCACCAAAAAACACCCATGCTAAATAGTTTGTAAATTTTGTCCTGAGTTTAGAAATACCCAATGTTTACATGTTCTTTGCTTTTTTTGCAAGTTATAGGGCAATAAATACAGTTAGGTGCTGTGTACTGTTTTATTCTGAAAAGAGAAGGGTATTTCAATCCTGCGATTGAAAGAAATGTACACTTATTTAGCACTCACATCTAAAGAAAAGTGGCTTCTGTGTTAGAACAAATCATTCCAAAGAGATGGCGGTCTAAGCCGTAACAATTTAAAATAGAAACTTTATTAGGAATTCAATTAAAATAATGTCCACAAACAAAACATAGAAGTTGTTGTTAAAAACACTAAATGTTGATAAGGATAAGATGTACTGTGTATTTGTACTAGGTATAGAAAATTGCAGGAGGGATTAGCTCTTAACCTAGGATGGAAAAATCCC
Source organism: Bombina bombina (assembly GCF_027579735.1). Classification (NCBI taxonomy): domain Eukaryota; kingdom Metazoa; phylum Chordata; class Amphibia; order Anura; family Bombinatoridae; genus Bombina; species Bombina bombina. Next base: position 1,404,443,177 of record NC_069499.1, on the reverse strand, counting down.
TAGTTAAAGAGAAATTCCCTTTATATTAGGAATTAATATCCGATATTATTGGTTATAGGCACTGGTGTTAGTACTACTTCACATAGATGTATAGTTTGAAGTGATTGCTGTAATAACGTTTTTAATTAAATAGTGACAATACTTCACACCTTTGTGTGCTTTTAACATTTGTTGAAGATTCAATATCATAAGGGGTTAAATTTATATTCCTATTGTGGCCGCTGATAATACCAATATAAAACTCCTTACTGGATTATTGTAAGTAATTATAGCAGTTATTATTAGGAATATTGTTCTATATGTTCCTTTGGGATATTAGAACTAATACATCACTTGTTTCTGCCACTCGTGATATTATAAAATAAATTTTAATAATATATCTCCCCTTAGTAATAGTCCGTGTAGATACTAAGTCAGATAAGTATTACGTGATACTACAAATGCTAATGGACTGCTGAATATTTAACCAACAGTTTTTCTATCATACCATAATTACACATATAATCTTAAATCCAGATATAGCTACGATATATTTCTTAAATTGTCAGTTGAGGCAGTTTACTTTTGCTGCACCATAATATAACAAATATCTGTTGTAGCTGATACTGTGAGTTCTTAAAATAGATACATTTAATACGTGTATCCACTCAGATATAACAATTCTAAGAGTCCATATGTAGTGATCTTATGATTAAATGGTATTATCGTATCTGCCGGTACATTTCTAAGGTACACGAAGGCTTAACAAATTCAGTTATAAGTTTGTAGATAATAATATTGATGTCATACTGTTTAGCAATTGACTAAAGTTAGCTTCACTCTAGTTTCAACAGTGTCCCATTAGCTTGGTTAGAAAACATGCCCACCATTAATTTGTACTATTGGCTGTCAGCCATTAAATGTTCTATAATCGTGGTTTCCACAAAGCTACTAAGTGCGGTATTCGCTCACAACATTGGCAAGTTAAAAAGTTTGGCTTATAGCCTAACAACTATTGCAGCCCTAACATGTTTCGCCACCAACGTGGCTTTCTCAAAGGGTCACGTTGGTGGCGAAACATGAATTCCTAATAAAGGTTATATTTTAAATTGTTACGGCTTAGACCGCCATCTCTTTGGAATGATTTGTTCTAACACAGAAGCCACTTTTCTTTAGATGTGAGTGCTAAATAAGTGTACATTTCTTTCAATCGCAGGATTGAAATACCCTTCTCTTTTCAGAATAAAACAGTACACAGCACCTAACTCTGTTTATCACTGCAAGGTGTATAACCTTCCTTTAATAATTATAGAGCATCCATAGAACATTTGATAGTAGTGCCATTAGCTTTTGTTTTTTTCTTTTGGCATTAAATACAAGTAGCACTTTGCTATTTCCAAACCAATGTTTTTCAAAATTAGCGCTAGTTACATTGGGACACTGATATCTTTCAGGAATCCCTGAATATCCCTTGACATGTATATATATATTTTTTTAGAAGACATCCCAAAGTATTGATCTAGGCCAATTTTGGTATATTTCATGCCACTGTTTCACCGCCAAATGCGATCAAAGAAAAAAAATTGTTCACTTTTTCACAAATGTTTTCACAAACGTTAGGTTTCTCACTGAAATTATTTACAAACAACATATGCAGTTATGGCATTTATGGTTGTAAATGCTTCTCTGGGATCCCCTTTGTTTAGAAATAGACATATGTTGCTTTTTGGTAATTAGAAGGCCGCTAAATGCCACTGCGCACCACATGTGTATTATGCTCAGCAGTGAAGGGGTTAATTAGGGAGCATGTAGGGAGCTTCTAGGGTTAATTTTAGCTTTAGTGTAGTGTAGTAGACAACCCCAAGTATTGATCTAGGCCCATCTTGGTATATTTCACGCTACCCATTTCACCGCCAAATGCGATCAAATAAAAAAAATGGTTCTCTTTTTCACAAACTTTAGGTTTCTCACTGAAATTATTCACTGAAACAGCTTGTGCAATTATGGCACAAATGGATGTAAAGGCTTCTCTGGGATCCCCTTTGTTCAGAAATAGCAGACATATATGGCTTTGGCGTTGCTTTTTGGTAACCGCTAAGTGCCGCTGCGCATCACACATGAATTATGTCTAGAAGTGAAGGGGTTAATTAGGTAGCTTGTAGAGAGCTTGCAGGGTTAATTTTAGTTTTAGTGTAGAGATCAGCCTCCCATCTGACACATCACACCCTCTGATCCCTCCCAAACAGCTCCCTCCCCCACCCCACAATTGTCCCCGCCATCTAAAGTACTCACAGAAAGTCTGCCAGTACTAAAATAAAAGGTATCTTATTTGTTTTTTTTTTTTTTAGTATATTTACATATGCTGCTGTGTAGGATACCCCCTTAGCCCCTAACTTCCCTGATCCCCCCCCCAAACAGCTCTCTAACCCCCCCTCTCTGCCTTATTGGGAGCCATCTTAGGTACTGGCAGCTGGCAATGTATTTTTTTTTTTTTTCCCTGTAGTGTAGCTTCCCCCCCAACAGACAAACCCCTCATCCCCTGCCAGATAATTTATTTCATTTTTTTACAATACCTCCCCCCTCCTTTTCCCCAAACACATTTTCTGTAGTGTAGCGGTTCCCACCCGCTCCCGCGCCGTGCACACGCCCGCCCCCTCCGTGCATGCCCTCGGTTATCCCGCCCACCTCTGCATCTCAAGAGCCATTGATGGCCGCCCAGAGTGGCTCTCTCTGCATCAGATGGCCAATGAGGGTTATTGCAGGATGCCTCGATATTGAGGCATCACTGCAATAACCGGAAAGCAGCTGGAAGTAATCAGGATCGCTTCCACCGCTTTCCAAGACCAACAACGTACAGGGTACGTCCTCAGGCGTTAACTGTATTGTTTTGGAGGACGTACCCTGTACGTCGTCGGTCGTTAAGGGGTTAAGGAGCTGTTAATAGGAGTCTGGATGGGTTCGCAGAAAGACTCTCCCTGTATCTCTAGACTCTAACTTTCGTCAATGCTCTCACTGAGAGGCTGACAAGACTACTTAAAACTCCAGTCCCATCTCGAAGAGTACTACCCTCCATAAGGAACTACTCCGAAATCTTCCGACACTTCTCTGCCAACCTCCTGTGACGAAAGGCAAAGAATGACTGGGGGATGAGTGGAGTGGGGGAGGTATTTAAGCCTTTGGCTGGGGTGTCTTTGCCTCCTGGTGGCCAGGTTCTGTATTTCCCATAAGTAAGGAATGAAGCCGTGGACTCTCCTCATATTAAGATGGAAACATACTATATTGGTTGATTACTGTGGTTTTATTGAAAGGTACGCTGGATCAATAAAACATGGACGTCCGTATACGTTTAAGAGGGTATTGGTACCACAAGGATCAGCGACCATTAAACCATACATATTATGTTATGGCACAGCAAAAACATTCAAGAACGATGACATTGTTATAACGTATTTATTTACTAATGCAAGCCAATATCCATAATGTCAAAGTGCCATACAGGTGTTGCTCACAAAACATAGAACTTAATGGCAATTTTTTTTTATAAACAAACTAAATACATTTTTTTCCTAAAGGTTTGTGACTGGCCCCTTAAATGAGAACAATTTTTTTTTTTATAATAATTTCTATATAGATAAGAATGTTTTTGGTACCAGAATCTGAAATCACTAGTATCATAATAAAAAGTAATGAAATGCCTTTGTTGTATATTTTAGAATGAGGAACAGCCCATTGGAAATAAACAACTGACAATACAGTTAAAAATGCAATTTACTAATGCAACAGAACTCACCATATTTGATCCTTTTTTGGTCCATGTCAGGGTCAGAGGAGGGTTTCCAGCCCAAATGCAAGTAAGAGTCACGTCGGATCCCATATCTGTTGTGGACGGTTTTGGTTCGACAACAAGGCGAGGGGCGACTGAGTGAAAATGATTTTCATTAGAGAAGTCCCCAGGTATACATATCAAATAGGGAACACAGTGAAGCAACCACCGGTTCCTAAAATAGAATTCCCTATACTATATCAGGGGCATTAGCCATGATTTATTCATGTCCATCTATAATACCAAACTGAAAGCACTGCATATTATAAATCAAAAGTGTATCATTAGAGAGATAGATTTCTTTACTAGCTTCAAAAGAATATGAAATGTGTATCCTAATGTTACAGAATGGTAAGATTTTTTTTTTTACAGCCAAAAATGTCTAATCTTTTTAAAAGGATCTTTTTCCTATGAGACTATGGAAATTGAAAGTTGGCCCCAAGCAGGAGACTGCAATACAGCAGATAACAGTTTTTTTGGTCTGTTGAGCTCCAATCTGAAAACTTATTCTCTTTCACTCTCTAAAACTATATCCCTAATTCTTGGGGTAAGATGCTATAGAAAACATTAAACCTTCTCCAAGTTTAGACAAGAAAGCCACGGAAATACAAAGTCATTTAACCTGACCTGGTTGTGCACATCTCTAGTCACAATGAATGCTAAGAATACCGACAATCACCTGAGTTTCTAATATCACTAGCTTGTGTTTTATTATTCACTTGATCTCAATATTGTTATAACTGTACATATGTTTAAAAGGACATTCCAATTCTACTTTGTTAGACCAGTTTTTTTTTTGCTAAATTTTCTTACACTGTGCTTTTAACCCTTGCTAATGGAATTAAACACATAGGTAAAGTTGTTTACCCAGCAGAATGCTTGTGGTAATCAGCCACTGGCTGTACCCTGATCTGGAGTAGTAAGGACGAGAACTTTTTTGCTATGTATTTAACCATTTGCAATGGTTAAACACATACGTCCTCTATTCCAATCGCAAGCAATGATTTTGTATTCAGCTCAAGTGGTTTTTGGCCTCCTTTTCTAAAGGCATTTCAACCCATTAGTCAAGCCACCCACCAGAGCTAGCTGCATATGAACTACGTCTCGAACAGCTGTTTGGATTAGGTAAATACACAATAAACATGGAAGCAAAAATATTAGCGGCCAACATGAAAGAAAAACAATTACGTTTATGGATTCAGTATTAAAAGGGACACTAATATCAAAATTAAACTTTTATGATTAATTTAGAGCATACAGTTTTAAACAAATTTACTTCAATTATCAAATTTGCTTAGTTCTCTTGAAATCCTTTGTTAAAGAGCGTACTAAGGTGGGTTCAGGGGCAGCTAGCTGCACATATATGCTTCTGGTTATTGGCTCACCAGATGTGTTCAACTAGCTCCCAGTAGTGCATTGCTGCTTCTTTGCCTACCTAGGTTTACTATTCAACAAAGGATACCAAGAGAAAGAAGCCAGTTTGATAATAGAAGTAAATTGTAAGTTATGTAATACTGCATGCTCTATATGAATCATGAGGGTAACATTTTGACTTTACCGTACCTGTAATCATGGCTGCCTAATGGGTTTGAAAGCCGGGTTTTCACTAAATCAATAAAACCAAACCAAAAGGCATGCAATTCAAATGATAATATTCTGCAAAATTTTATAATTAGCTTTTTTAAGTACCCAAACAATTCATTACAATCATAAATGATCATTTTGATAATCATATTTGAATTTTTTGCACTTTATGGTTTAAGAGATTTTAAAGGGCTATTATGGTGGGAAAATGACATGCTCTAATTTCTTGACCCTGCAACTCTGTGTATTAAACCTGCAAAGCAGAGGGGCTTTTAAACACAGAGTTGCAGCGTCGCTAGTGAATTAGAGCATGTCACTATGGAGACATAAAAAATGTCAGTTAATTCTAAATGAACAGAATTTAACCAGTAGTGTGAAAGAATAGAATCATACTAAAGAAAATAGAACAGTATATTGTTTTATTAGGATGTCTATATAAGAAAACGTTAGCTATTAATCACTTGTTATGCAATGTATATCTCTTTAACATGCCTTATTGTATTATGATCTTTTGTAATAGAGAATGCAAGGGCACATTTAAGGTAAAAAGTCTTAAGGTTATTTGTGTCTTAGCAACACATTTTTACATGATGCTGTGATGTATTGAAAACACTTTTTCCTCACTGTTGTTAATTTTATAATACAAAAGCTAGATACATATCTTATAATTCCATTTTGTTTCATCATCATCCTAAAGATGGCTTATGCAGTCCCTTGAATTCGTAAATTATACTGTACTATACTACTGTGTGTGTGTATTGTATATTTATAGTGAGTAGTGTATGTGCTGTGTGCGTACAGTGAGAAGTGTGCGTACTGTGTGTATAGTGAGTAGTGTGTATGCATGTGTGTGTACAGTGTGTGTACTGCGTGTGTGTGTGTATTGAATAGTATGTGTAATGTGCGTATGTGTTGTAAGTAATGTGTGTACAGTGAGTAGTGTATGTACTGTGTGTATGTGTAGTGAGTATAGCAGGGGTGGGCAGATTTTCGTAAGGCAAGGGCTACCTCTAATTTTTTTCCAAGTGACGTGGTCACCTAACTTTAAAAAAAAAAACCCCCACCAGTATTGATGATAATATCAATAACGTATTTATTGAAAAAACACAAAGAATAGTATTTTTGCCACAAATAGGACCTGCTGGCTAAAAATTGTATTTTTGACACAAATAGGACTTGCTGGATGAAAATTGTATTTTTGACACAAATAATACAGCTTTACTTACTGCGAGAGCTCTCTCTTATCTGTGTACCGCGTCTGCATATAATAAGTAGTCTCACAATCAAGACGGCTCAAGACTCATTCTACAAAATAATTTTATTCTGGACGCCATGTCAGGTTGATTAGGCAGGTCCTGTAACCAAAGCTGGGGCAGCGAGTTCAGCTAAAGCCGCGTCGCGCATGTTGAAGAACAGTGCTCATACCTCCGTCATAGACTCAGATTTATAGCCGATTTCAAAAGTCTGCATAATAGAAAGATTTCTCACACATCTATGGTGGCGAGGCTCTTTACTCAGAATCTAGATGTGTAGATGTAGATGTGTGAGAAATCTTTCTCTTATTATGAAGACTTTTGAAATCTTACAGGAGGTCACCTCAAAATTCACTTGCGGTCCACTGGTAGACCGCGATCTACTTCTTGCCCACCCCTGGAGTATAGTGTGTACTATGCATGTGTATAGTGAGTAGAGTATGTACTATGTGTGTGTATAGTGAATAGAATGTGTACTGTGTGTGTATAGTGTGTATATAGTGAGTGTACAATGTATGTACTGTGTGTGAGTGAGAGTGTGAATAGTGAGTACATATAAATGTAGCAAAGAAGTGCACTCTCAACTCCAACTCGTCTGCCAGGGTGTTAGTAGATATAAATAAAGCGGCAAAAAACTTGCACTCTCTGGATCTTTTCAAAAAATCTTTACTGCGACAGTGTCAATGTAACGTTTCAGGGACAATGTATCCCCTTCCTCTGAGGAAGGGGATACATTGTCCCCGAAACGTTACATTGACACTGTCACACACACACACACACATATATATATATATATATATATATATATACACATGCATATGTAGTGTGTTGTGTATATATAGTGAGTGTACAGTGAGTAGTGTGTGTGTGTGTGCTGTGTATACGTGCATTGAATAGTATGTGTAATTTTTGTGTGTATAGTGAGTAGTGTGTATATAGTGAGTAGTGTATGAACTGTGTGTATGTGTAGTCAGTATAGTGTGTACTATGCGTGTGTATAGTGAATAGCATGTGTACAGTGAGGAGTGTATGTACTGTGTGTGTGTGTGTGTATATATATATATATATATATATATATATATATATATATAGTGAGTAGCATGTGTACTGCGTATGTGTATAGTGAGTAGTGTTTATATGTATAGTGAGAAGTGTGTGTATTGTGTGTACAGTGAGTAGCATGTGTACTGTGTGTGTGTGTGTGTGTGTGTGTGTGTGTATGTATGTATATATATGTATATATATATATATATATATATATATATATATATATATATATATATATATATATATAGTGAGTAGCATGTGTACTGCGTATGTGTATAGTGAGTAGTGTTTATATGTATAGTGAGAAGTGTGTGTATTGTGTGTACAGTGAGTAGCATGTGTACTGTGTGTGTAGTGAGTAGCGTGTATATAGTGCGTGTACAGTGAGTAGTGACTGTGTTCTGTGCGTGTGTATAGTGAGAAGTGTGTGTACTATGTGTCTATAGTGGGTAGTGTATGAACTGTTTGTGTATAGTGTATGTACTGTGTGTGTATAGTGAGTAGTGTGTGTATTGTGTGTGTGTATAGTGAGTAGTGTGTGTATTGTGTGTGTGTATAGTGAGTAGTGTGTGTATTGTGCGTGTACTGTACATTAAGCAGCATTTGTATCGAGTGTATAGACTATAGCATGATGAAAACGGGGTTGTCAGGGAAGACTCCAGTTTTCCACCACTAATAACATGATAGGGACATACAGAGAAAAAAGTTAGACAGGAGATCACAAGTTTAATAACTCTCCCAAAGCAACCAAGTTTTCGACTGGCCTTACTGGCTGCACTGCTGCATCATTTTTTAGTTACACACAGTAATGTATAACTGAGACTATAATTAGCCTTTGGGTTTATGGATCCTATATGCATCCTTTTAACTCTTGGTAATATTACATTTTAGATCCCATTTATTTGCCTAGTCCTCCAGATTTTTTTTAATATCACTGCTCATTTAATCCAGACCTCCTGGAACAATAACTATGTTACACATTTTTGTATTATCAACAAACAAGCTCAACTTCCCCTGGGTTTTTTTCCCCCACTAAAATCCAACAGTCAAAGAGCTTTTTAGACAACAAAGGGCTTGAGCAGCCTTAGAATGTAATACCTTTCAAACAACCAATTATTTCAGTGGCTCTGGTTCAAAGTATAAGTGAGGTTTGGTCTATCACTGAAGGTGCAACAATAGAGGAGATGATTGATGAATATCAAGAGCACCCCCTATTTTCCCAACATCATTGCACTTATGTGTTTCCATGATGGATATTAATCCTTTTGCTCACCCCCACCCCCCATTCTCTTCTCTGATCTGAACACCATCATGAACATTTCCATTCTGATCACAATCTTACAGTCACCCTAGTCGAGAGTGGTAAATTCAGATTCTTACATTGAACATCCACAAGAGTGCTGACATTAGTGCTGCCCACTTCATTGTGCACCTCGCACGAGACTGGCTCCGTGAAGTAAGTGTAATCCACTTGCGTTTCAAACACGCTCTCCTTTGCATTCTCGATGATCATTCCTCCTTTAGCCCACCTGGGAAACAAGATAGCAGTGACATAATAAAGCAAGGTGAATATCACTTACTGAACACTCTTTAGAATATATGGTTTTCACACTGAGGCAGCCAAGATCTCACTCACTGGAAAAAAGTGATAATCAATATTAGTCTCAATATTACTCTTAAATCGGACCAGATTTTTGATTAGGTAAACCTACAAAAAAGCATTAGTTCATTTTCCATTGTTTTACTTTTAATTTGCTACAATATGTGCTACCTGTTACTACGCAAAGGCTCTGCTATGAAGTTCTGCATCTTCTCTTATTTAAGGAGACACAATACAGAGGTGGTGAACCTTTTTGAGAGACTTTTTTTTTCTTTTTACAATTTATACCTAAACTGGGTACTAGCAAGACAGTTGCTAGGACCTAAGATGACAGACACCATTAAGAGGGGGGGGGGGGGAGAGTTAGAGAGCTGTTTGATAGGGATCAGAGAGGTGGGATGGCAAGGGGGATTCTACACGCAGAAAATAAATATATAAAATGAATTTATGTAAAATTAAAAAAAGCCCTAAAACGTAATACTGGCAGACTGCCAGTACGTAAGATGGTGGTGAGGTGAGCTGTTTGGGAGGGATCAGGAAGGTTAATCCTAACACTAGAATACTATAAAAAACCAGGAATTTAAAGATACTACACTCTAAACGATCTCTAAAAGCTAATCTCAACAAGGGTAAGCAGACCTAACTGCTAACCTAAAAGTATTGAACAAAACAGGGGCAATGGGATACAAAGCAAATAGAGATCTATTTCTTGATCATGATCTTGATAAAGGCCTGTAAGTCTGAAACGCATAGATTTTGCTCTCCTCCACTTAATCTGGTTATCCATAAGTAATGGTAGTAGGTCAGGTACATTGAGTCACTTTAACAAACAATGAGTGGTCTCTGTATGTAAAATTCCTGTCCCAGTATCTACCATTAAAACGGCTATACCTGTCTCTCTCTAGACACTCACTGAACAACACAGCTCTCAACATAGCGTCTTTTCTCCTGGCCTCTAAACCGGATTTAGTAGTAGGACTTAGAGGATTTGTAATACCGCCAAACTATACATTGTGTTTACAAACCAAACACCTCTGTCCCAGTATCTACCTTGGACTGCTCTCAAAGCAATTTGCTTTTAAAGGGATCTTTATCAAACTACAACACACGCTCTGAGCAAAATTTCTTCAAACTGAATATTCGCTGCCTGAGGATCATTGCAGCGACATCGGACTCTTGAACACTGCTCAGATCATTGCATTCGGTACTTTTTGCCAATAATGCGAGCCCTCATCACAGACTTTAATTCATCACTCGTTATAAGAGTGTCTCTAAGATCAGGTATCATTTGTATATGCAGCAATTTGAATGCAATATTGCTCACACATTGTTCATATATAAGCTTTTAAGCATTTCATTGTTTTGCTGTAAACCTGTTAGCCTATTGTTTTTAAAGGGCCACTGTAAGTAAATATTTTCTATGCATGTTACTAACTAACTACCCCAAATACGCTTTTTATCAATAGCATTTAATTAACATATCTCTACCGTATATCAGAAATCTTGTCTGCAAATTTAATTGTTTTCCAAACCCACTCCGTGGATATCCTTTGCTCTGTACCAATCCGTTTACAATACCTAGGTTTCAAAATGGCGCTTTAAACACAAAGTTATTAGTTTAAGTATTTTGAACACTCAGTGCTGAAAATAGTGGGCAGGATAACGTGACATCATCGGCGAATAAAAGATATAACTTTTAGAATGTTATGAAACTTCGTTTTGGAGAAAAAATAGGTCAGTAGGTTTTAATTAATGTTTATTAACTTTAATATGTTAGTTGTTTAGCTTAAAAATTATAACAGAAAGTAATCCTTTAAGTAACATAGTTACTCACTACGTATAACACTATACTAGCTAACAATCTAATTTTAACATTATATCCATCACTACTTAGATGCCGGCATCTCTTTTTGTTTAATTGTTTTTGTAAATAAATTTTATTTTAACTATCCTATGTGATATACACATTTAGTAATTTTCAATTATTTATTTCTTATGAGATATTTTATAATGCATCATATGGATGATAATAATCTTAATTTTCTATTTGCTTTGTAGCGCTATCCCATTACCCCTGTTTTGTTTAATACTAGAATACTATAACCCTTGCCAGCAAACTAACTGACCCCTTTACTGTGAGGAATTTCAGAAGTATGGTGCATAGCTGAAATTAGCAGCCTTCTAATTACTAAAAGCAATAGTAAAGCCATGCATGTCTGCTACTTCTGAACAAAGGGGACCCTGGAGAAGCTTTAACATTTGTGTTATAACTGCACAATTTCAGTGAGACACCCAAAGTTTTTTTATACGATTGCATTTGGTGGTAAAACAGTGGCATGAAATATACCAAAAGGGGCCTAGCTCAATACCTTGGGTTGTCTACTAAAAAAAAATATATAGAGATAGTTTTGATAGGTAAATAATAAAAAAAAACTACAAGGCTCTATTTCGTTTTAAATGGAGTGGTATCAAAATATTTAAAAGGACAGTTTACTCAAAAAAATTCTCCCCTTTAATTTTTCCCCAATTATCCACTTTACCTGCTGTAGTGTATTAAATTGTTTACAAGTATTTCCATTACCCTTATATTGGCATTTGAAATAGTTTATTTAGCCTGTGGTATCCCAACCCATCCTGAAAGTTTTTGGCCTCAAGGCCAAGCTGTGTTAGCACAGCCATTAGAAGAAATTACACTCCCAGGGGGTTATAGAAGAGATAAGGTAATATAATGTAAATTCTCCATTGCTCTCTCCAAATATTGGTGATTGGTGTATGGACAGATATAAGAAAGTAGCAGGTATATGTACAAAATGTGATAAAGTAATGCAATCTGATTATACCTACAAGCTCAACCCATTTTATTAGGTTGTGGCTTAAAAACACAAAATCAGCTAATTCATATACACAAATAAGCCTTAAAAAAGCAAATCTCATACATTTTATACGCTGCAACTGGTAAAACATAATTTATGCTTACCTGATAAATTCCTTTCTTCTGTTGTGTGATCAGTCCACGGGTCATCATTACTTCTGGGATATAACTCCTCCCCAACAGGAAATGCAAGAGGATTCACCCAGCAGAGCTGCATATAGCTCCTCCCCTCTACGTCAGTCCCAGTCATTCGACCAAGAATCAACGAGAAAGGAGTAACCAAGGGTGAAGTGGTGACTGGAGTATAATTTAAAAGATATTTACCTGCCTTAAAACAGGGCGGGCCGTGGACTGATCACACAACAGAAGAAAGGAATTTATCAGGTAAGCATAAATTATGTTTTCTTCTGTTATGTGTGATCAGTCCACGGGTCATCATTACTTCTGGGATACCAATACCAAAGCAAAAGTACACGGATGACGGGAGGGATAGGCAGGCTCATTATACAGAAGGAACCACTGCCTGAAGAACCTTTCTCCCAAAAATAGCCTCCGAAGAAGCAAAAGTGTCAAATTTGTAAAATTTGGAAAAAGTATGAAGCGAAGACCAAGTTGCAGCCTTGCAAATCTGTTCAACAGAGGCCTCATTCTTAAAGGCCCAAGTGGAAGCCACAGCTCTAGTGGAGTGAGCTGTAATTCTTTCAGGAGGCTGCTGTCCAGCAGTCTCATAGGCTAAACGTATTATGCTACGAAGCCAAAAAGAGAGAGAGGTAGCCGAAGCTTTTTGACCTCTCCTCTGTCCAGAATAAACGACAAACAGGGAAGAAGTTTGGCGAAAATCTTTAGTTGCCTGCAAGTAGAACTTGAGGGCACGAACTACATCCAGATTGTGTAGAAGACGTTCCTTCTTTGAAGAAGGATTTGGACACAAGGATGGAACAACAATCTCTTGATTGATATTCCTGTTAGTGACTACCTTAGGTAAGAACCCAGGTTTAGTACGCAGAACTACCTTGTCTGAGTGAAAAATCAGATAAGGAGAATCACAATGTAAGGCTGATAACTCAGAAACTCTTCGAGCCGAGGAAATAGCCATTAAAAACAGAACTTTCCAAGATAACAATTTTATATCAATGGAATGAAGGGGTTCAAACGGAACACCCTGTAAAACTTTAAGAACTAAGTTTAAACTCCATGGCGGAGCAACAGCTTTAAACACAGGCTTGATCCTAGCTAAAGCCTGACAAAAGGCCTGGACGTCTGGATTTTCTGACAGACGCCTGTGTAACAAGATGGACAGAGCTGAAATCTGTCCCTTTAATGAACTAGCTGATAGACCCTTCTCTAAACCTTCTTGTAGAAAGGACAATATCCTAGCGATCCTAACCTTACTCCAGGAGTAACCTTTGGATTCGCACCAGTATAGGTATTTACGCCATATTTTATGGTAAATCCTTCTGGTAACAGGCTTCCTAGCCTGTATCAGGGTATCAATAACCGACTCAGAAAAACCACGTTTTGATAAAATCAAGCGTTCAATTTCCAAGCAGTCAGCTTCAGAGAAGTTAGATTTTGATGTTTGAATGGACCCTGTATCAGAAGGTCCTGTCTTAGAGGTAGAGACCAAGGCGGACAGGATGACATGTCCACTAGATCTGCATACCAAGTCCTGCGTGGCCATGCAGGCGCTATTAGAATCACTGATGCTCTCTCCTGTTTGATTTTGGCAATCAATCGAGGAAGCAGCGGGAAGGGTGGAAACACATAAGCCATCCCGAAGTTCCAAGGTGCTGTCAAAGCATCTATCAGAACCGCTCCCGGATCCCTGGATCTGGACCCGTAGAGAGGAAGTTTGGCGTTCTGGCGAGACGCCATGAGATCTATCTCTGGTTTGCCCCAACGTCGAAGTATTTGGGCAAAGACCTCCGGATGAAGTTCCCACTCCCCCGGATGAAAAGTTTGGCGACTCAAGAAATCCGCCTCCCAGTTCTCCACTCCCGGGATGTGGATTGCTGACAGGTGGCAAGAGTGAGACTCTGCCCAGCGAATTATCTTTGATACTTCCATCATTGCTAGGGAGCTTCTTGTCCCTCCCTGATGGTTGATGTAAGCTACAGTCGTGATGTTGTCCGACTGAAACCTGATGAACCCCCGAGTTGTTAATTGGGGCCAAGCCAGAAGGGCATTGAGAACTGCTCTCAATTCCAGAATGTTTATTGGAAGGAGACTCTCCTCCTGATTCCATAGTCCCTGAGCCTTCAGAGAATTCCAGACAGCGCCCCAACCTAGTAGGCTGGCGTCTGTTGTTACAATTGTCCAGTCTGGCCTGCTGAATGGCATCCCCCTGGACAGGTGTGGCCGATAAAGCCACCATAGAAGAGAATTTCTGGTCTCTTGATTCAGATTCAGAGTAGGGGACAAATCTGAGTAATCCCCATTCCACTGACTTAGCATGCACAATTGCAGCGGTCTGAGGTGTAGGCGTGCAAAAGGTACTATGTCCATTGCCGCTACCATTAAGCCGATCACCTCCATGCATTGAGCTACTGACGGGTGTTGAATGGAATGAAGGACACGGCATGCATTTTGAAGCTTTGTTAACCTGTCTTCTGTCAGGTAAATCTTCATTTCTACAGAATCTATAAGAGTCCCCAAGAATGGAACTCTTGTGAGAGGAAAAAGAGAACTCTTCTTTTCGTTCACTTTCCATCCATGCGACCTTAGAAATGCCAGAACTAACTCTGTATGAGACTTGGCAGTTTGAAAGCTTGAAGCTTGTATTAGAATGTCGTCTAGGTACGGAGCTACCGAAATCCCTCGCGGTCTTAGTACCGCCAGAAGGGCACCCAGAACCTTTGTGAAGATTCTTGGAGCCGTAGCCAATCCGAATGGAAGAGCTACAAACTGGTAGTGCCTGTCTAGGAAGGCAAACCGTAGATACCGGTGATGATCTTTGTGAATCGGTATGTGAAGGTAGGCATCCTTTAAATCCACTGTGGTCATGTACTGACCCTTTTGGATCATAGGTAAGATTGTCCGAATAGTTTCCATTTTGAACGATGGAACTCTTAGGAATTTGTTTAGAATCTTTAAATCTAAGATTGGCCTGAAAGTTCCCTCTTTTTTGGGAACCACAAACAGGTTTGAGTAGAACCCTTGTCCTTGTTCCGACCGCGGAACCGGATGGATCACTCCCATTAATAACAGATCTTGTACACAGCGTAGAAACGCTTCTTTCTTTATCAGGTTTGTTGACAACCTTGACAGATGAAATCTCCCTCTTGGGGGAGATAATTTGAAGTCTAGAAGGTATCCCTGAGATATGATCTCTAGCGCCCAGGGATCCTGAACATCTCTTGCCCAGGCCTGGGCGAAGAGAGAAAGTCTGCCCCCCACTAGATCCGGTCCCGGATCGGGGGCTCTCGGTTCATGCTGTCTTTGGGGCAGCAGCAGGTTTCCTGGCCTGCTTGCTCTTGTTCCAGGACTGGTTAGGCTTCCAGCCTTGCCTGTAACGAGCAACAGCTCCCTCCTGTTTTGGTGCAGTGGAGGTTGATGCTGCTCCTGTTTTGAAATTCCGAAAGGGACGAAAATTAGACTGTCTAGCCTTAGCTTTGGCTTTGTCTTGAGGTAGGGCGTGGCCCTTACCTCCTGTAATGTCAGCGATAATTTCTTTCAAACCGGGCCCAAATAAAGACTGCCCCTTGAAAGGTATATTAAGTAATTTGGACTTAGAAGTAACATCAGCTGACCAGGATTTTAGCCACAGCGCCCTACGTGCCTGTATGGCGAATCCTGAGTTCTTAGCCGTAAGTTTGGTTAAATGTACTACGGCCTCCGAAATGAATGAATTAGCTAGTTTAAGGACTCTAAGCCTGTCCGTAATGTCGTCTAGCGTAGATGAACTAAGGTTCTCTTCCAGAGACTCAATCCAAAATGCTGCCGCAGCCGTAATCGGCGCGATACATGCAAGGGGTTGCAATATAAAACCTTGTTGAACAAACATTTTCTTAAGGTAACCCTCTAATTTTTTATCCATTGGATCTGAAAAAGCACAGCTATCCTCCACCGGGATAGTGGTACGCTTAGCTAAAGTAGAAACTGCTCCCTCCACCTTAGGGACCGTTTGCCATAAGTCCCGAGTGGTGGTGTCTATTGGAAACATCTTTCTAAATATTGGAGGGGGTGAGAACGGCACACCGGGTCTATCCCACTCCTTAGTAACAATTTCAGTTAGTCTCTTAGGTATAGGAAACACGTCAGTACTCGCCGGGTACCGCAAAGTATTTATCTAACCTACACAGTTTCTCTGGTATTGCAACGGTGTTACAATCATTGAGAGCTGCTAAGACCTCCCCTAGTAATACACGGAGGTTCTCCAATTTAAATTTAAAATTTGAAAAATCTGAGTCCAATCTGTTTGGATCAGAACCGTCACCTACAGAATGAAGCTCTCCGTCCTCATGCTCTGCAAGCTGTGACGCAGTATCAGACATGGCCCTAGTATTGTCAGCGCACTCTGTTCTCACCCCAGAGTGATCACGCTTGCCTCTTAGTTCTGGTAATTTAGACAAAACTTCAGTCATAACAGTAGCCATATCTTGTAATGTTATCTGTAATGGCCGCCCAGATGTACTAGGCGCCATAATATCACGCACCTCCCGGGCGGGAGATGCAGGTACTGCCGCGTGAGGCGAGTTAGTCGGCATAACTCTCCCCTCGCTGTTTGGTGAAATTTGTTCAAATTGTACAGATTGACTTTTATTTAAAGTAGCATCAATACAGTTAGTACATAAATTTCTATTGGGCTCCACCTTGGCATTGGAACAAATGACACAGATATCTTCCTCTGAGTCAGACATGTTTAACACACTAGCAATAAACTTGCAACTTGGTTATAATCTTTTTTAGCAAAAACGTACTGTGCCTCAAAGAGGTACTAAACGATTAAATGATTAAATGACAGTTGAAATAATGAACTGAAAAACTGTTATAGCATCAAACTTTAAAACAACACAACTTTTAGCAAAGGTTTGTTCCCATTAGAAAAATAACAATAATTAAATTTGACATAAAAATTACAGAGCAACGTTTTTATTCACAGTCAATATAAAATTCTCACAGCTCTGCTGAGAGAATCTACCTCCCTCTAAAGAAGTTTGAAGACCCCTGAGATCTGTCAGAGATGAACCGGATCATGCAGGAAATATAAGAGTAACTGACTGGAATTTTTTGATGCGTAGCAAAGAGCGCCAAAAACGGCCCCTCCCCCTCACACACAGCAGTGAAGAGAAACGAAACTGTCATAATTAAAACCAAACAACTGCCAAGTGGAAAATAATGCCCAAATATTTATTCACTCAGTACCTCAGAAATGTAAACGATTCTACATTCCAGCAAAAACGTTTAACATGATAAATACTTATTAAAAGGATTAGTGACTTTTAACAGAGTAGTTCCGGTGAAATACCATCCCCAGAATACTGAAGTGTATACATACATGACATTATAACGGTATGGCAGGATTTTCTCATCAATTCCATTCAGAAAATAAAAACTGCTACATACCTCAATGCAGATTCATCTGCCCGCTGTCCCCTGATCTGAAGCTTTTACCTCCCTCAGATGGCCGAGAACAGCAATATGATCTTAACTACTCCGGTTAAAATCATAGTAAAAAACTCTGGTAGATTCTTCCTCAAACTCTGCCAGAGAAGTAATAACACGCTCCGGTGCTATTGTAAAATAACAAACTTTTGATTGAAGTCATAAAAACTAAGTATAATCACCATAGTCCTCTCACACATCCTATCTAGTCGTTGGGTGCAAGAGAATGACTGGGACTGACGTAGAGGGGAGGAGCTATATGCAGCTCTGCTGGGTGAATCCTCTTGCATTTCCTGTTGGGGAGGAGTTATATCCCAGAAGTAATGATGACCCGTGGACTGATCACACATAACAGAAGAAATAAAGTTTTTGGAAACACATTAAGGGAAAAAGTAAATTTATGCTTACCTGATAAATTGATTTCTTCTATGATACGACGAGTCCACGGATTCATCCTTTACTTGTGGGATATTATCCTCCTGCTAACAGGAAGTGGCAAAGAGCACCACAGAAGAGCTGTCTATATAGCTCCTCCCTTGACTCCACCCCCCAGTCATTCGACCGAAGGTATAGGAAGAAAAAGGAGAAACTAAAAGGTGCAGAGGTGACTGAAGTTTTAAATCAAAATATATAATCTGTCTTAAATTTACGGGGCGGGCCGTGGACTCGTCGTTTCATAGAAGAAATCAATTTATCAGGTAAGCATAAATTTACTTTTCTTCTATAAGATACGACGAGTCCACGGATTCCTCCTTTACTTGTGGGATACAATACCAAAGCTACAGGACACGGATGAACGGGAGGGACAAGACAGATACCTAAACAGAAGGCACCAGTGCTTGAAGAACTTTTCTCCCAAAAATAGCCTCCGAAGAAGCAAAAGTATCAAATTTGGAAAATTTGGAAAAGGTATGAAGGGAAGACCAAGTCGCAGCCTTACAAAGCTGTTCAACAGAAGCATCGTTTTTATTTCACATTACCCTTCCTATTACTTAGAGTAGGCAAAGAGAATGACTGGGGGGGTGGAGTCAAGGGAGGAGCTATATAGACAGCTCTGATGTGGTGCTCTTTGCCACTTCCTGTTAGCAGTAGGATAATATCCCACAAGTAAAGGATGAATCCGTGGACTCGTCGTATCTTACAGAAGAAAACAATGTTATAGTATACTGTCCCTTTAATATAACCATGTTGGTTGTGCAAAACTGGGGAATGGGTAATAAAGGGATTATCTATCTTTTAAACAATTACAATTTTGGAGTTGAATGTCCTTTAACAACTCAAGATTACATTTCTGATCTATAGCATGTAGGACACTCTTCTAAAAGGGACAGTAAATACCTTGAGGTTTTATATAAAATGTTTAGATAATTTTGCAATATATTTTAATTATTTAATTTAGCCTAATTTTCTAATTCTTGGACCCTGCTGTGTGTCCCTAATTGATTTTAGCAGATGACTGCAAAACAGTGTCTTTTATAATAACTTTATGAACTTGTTGTCTGCAGACTAAAGCCTTAATTGGTTCCTCCAAATAAAGCAGGTGGTGGGTGGAGTTTAGATATTGAAAAATTATTGCAGTAAAAAGGATGTTAAAAATAATAAGGCTTGGCTGATGTGTCATTCTAAAGCAACATAAAAGAAGCCTCATGTGATTGGCTCACCCATGTGCATTGCTTTTTCTTCAAATAAGGATATCTAAAAAATGAAGCAAAATAAATAATAGAAGTAAATTGTAATGTTGTTTAATTTATATTCTCTATCTGAATCATGAAAGAAAGATTTTGGGTTTAGTGGCCCTTTAAGCTCCTGCAGAGACCAAGAAATCGCTGCTTAGAATGTTGTAGGGCCAAGGTCCAGAATACTGCAGGGCACACTTAAACCTCTATGGCAGCAGTGACAAAAACAAACAAACTAAAAAAATCAGAGATTAATTACAGGAAGGGAAGGCAATAAATAATGAAAGCACATTGCAAATTTGTTTTACAAAGCATTATTTAAAGACCAGTACATACAGAAAAATGACATAATTGGCAAATGCATGATAAAAAGACAATGCAATAGCGCTTAGTCTGAACTTCAAATGAGTAGTAGATTTTATTTCCTTACAAATGTCAAAGTTATGTCTATTTCCACTCCTCCTGTATCACGTGACAGCCATCTGCCAATCACAAATGCATATAAGTATATTCTATGAACTCTTGCACATGCTCAGTAGGACCTGGTGACTCAAAACGTGTAAATATAAAAAGACTGTGCTCATTTTGCTAATGGAAGTAAATTGGAAAGTTGTTTAAAATGACATGCACTATCTAAATCATGAAAGTTTAATTTTGACTTGAGTGTCCCTTTAAATATTTCACAGGGAATTCAATTTTAAAGTTTATTGTCCCCTTAAGCAGTGATACAGGATGATTGCAGTGAATACACCTGCTGGCAGGGACATTACTGGGCAATAGGACACAAACCTATGGGTGTGTGCCTGTAATTTGTGCCTATGGCAGCCTGAGATCTAAATCCAGTGCAGCCTTCCGTACTCTGCTAATGTGAGTCTACAGTAAGAGAATGCATAGCTTTTTATGTTACAGCACTGTTACTTGGTTTCTATAAAAGTCAATGTGTAGAAGGATAGGATACTCACACACACTATATGACTTTACATATAAAGCAGGCAGAACAATTCAGCCAATCAGATCACCAGAATCGCAATACAACCTCCCCCTGCTTCTCATTGGGATGGCTGATTAATGTCTCTGATTTCCCACTAGGCAAAAAGAAGCCTGTAAAACATTCACTACAATGCAAATGGAAAAGGAGTGAGGTATTAAAGGGACATTAACAGCCATAGTACATACTGTTAGTAAAGCAAGAAACATTCATTAAAATGAATGCTTAAAAGGGACAGTCTAGTCAAAATTAAAGTGTTGGTAAATTCATATCAAGTGTTCAACATATTTTAGAAGCTCTTACCTTAACTAGCACATCAATATGCTTTTATAATATTAAAAACATCTGTTTACTTAACTTTTTATTACAGTAACGTTACACTGTTATAATCAGCCTCTCTCTAAATTTTTCACAGGGGCTGCTTTGATTGACATAAGTTTTAGCCAATCAACTGCTCACAATGCGCCCCATGTTAAAAAGGACCTGCACGCTTCCATGCTCTGAACTCCCTAATTGCGATGGAATGCGCATGCGCAACACTTAAAAAAAAATACTTGCTGCTGTCACAAATTAAAGTAAACAGTGAATCAGTAAGAAAGGAATGATTTACTGTTTACTTACATCAGATGCTATCTGTATTGAAACCACAGCTGAGGATTCTCATTTACAAATGCGCAAGTAGCGTAAGAGCTGCGCATGCGCATTCCATAACAATTAGGGAATTCAGAGCACGGGAGTGTGCAGGTCCTTTTTAACATGGGGCGCATGGTGAGCAGATGATTGGCTAAAACTTATGTCAATCAATGCAGCCCCTGTGAAAAATTTAGAGAGGCTGATTATAACAGTGAAACGTTACTGTAATAAAAAGTTATTAAGTAAACAGATGTTTTTAATATTATAAAAGCATATCGATATGCTAGTTAAGGTAAGAGCTTCTAAAATATGTTGAACACTTGATATGAATTTACCAACACTTTAAACTTTCTTGATTCAGATAGGGCATGTCATTTTAAACAACTTTCCAATTTGCTTTTATCAGAACATTTTATTTGTTCTTTTGGTGTTCTTTGTTGAAAGCTAAACCTAGGTAGGCTCATATGCTAATTTCTAAGCCCTTGAAGGCCATCTCTTATCTCTGGGCATTTTGACAGTTTTTCACAGCTAGAGGGCATTAGTTCTTATGAGCCATATAGATAACATTATGCTAACGCACATGGAGTTACCTAGGAGTCAGCACTGATTGGCTAAAATGCAAGTCATGTCAAAAGAACTGAAATAAGGGGGCAGTCTGCAGAGGCTTAGATACAAGGTAATCACAGCGGTAGAAATTGTATTAATACAACAGTCTTGGTTATGAAAAACTGGGGAATAGGTAATAAAGGGATTATATATCTTTTTAAACAACAACAATTTTGGTGTTGACTGTCCCTTTAACCAGGGTGATGAGACAGAGTCACTAGTGTTAAGATTGTCAGTATTGTGTGGGCAGAGTTGGGCACAGATTAAAGGGGCAGTTTTCCCCATTCCTCAGCACAACAAGCATCTAATCATTTGCATCAGACATAGCCAGCCCTGCATTACTTGTGGTTCACACAATAGGGGAGCAAATTAGAGGGGAGATTTGCACCGTGTACACCCTAAACCTGCCACTATGCCAAAAAAACACAAAAACCAACAATTGTTTCTTTGATATTAAAGGGACACTAAACCCAAATTTGTACTTTAATGAGTCAGATAGAGCATGCAATTTTAAGCAAATTTCTAATTTACTCTGTTTTATCAATTTTGTCTTAGTTCTCTCCCTATATTTAAAAAGCAGAAAGCTTAGGTGCCGGCCCATTTTTGGTTCAGAATCTGGGTAGTGCTTGCTGATTAATGGATAAATGTAGCCACCAACAAACAAGTGCTATCCAGGGTGCTGAACCTAAAATGGGCAAGAGAACAAAGAAAAATTGATAATAGGAGTAAATTAGAAAGTTGCTTAAAATTGCACACTCTTTCTGAATCATTAAAGAAAAAATATGGGTTTAGTGTCCCCTTAACAGCCCTGCAACACGCTACAAAGTGATTACATACATCATTGCAGGAGTTCATTGTTATCAGGTCCTAACTGGACATAGAAAAGTAGATAAGATAAAAAAAGAATGTACCCCTGGTAACAAAACCTTGTAATTCTTACTAAACAAAATTACTTTTGTTCTTTTAATTATGTTTAATTGCATTGCAAAGATCTTCTATATTAAAAAATGTTTTATTACTCTGATATTTTGCACTGCAATTTTTAATTATTGATATATTTCTATATGCATAACTAAAATTCATTGTATGTCTCTTGAATGGTAACGATTAACTTCTATCTTTCTTTAATATTCTATTTATGGTACACTAATGACATTACAATATTAATGCAGGGCTTTTGTGATCTAAAACATGTACAGTAATAAACATTTTGCTGGGCTGTGCAAACCTCACTGCTTTTTAAAACGGTTAAGTATTTAATGTGATACAGTGTGTTAATGTTTATCAAAGCCACTGTGTTATAAGAAATATAATAGCCTCAAGTAATATATATATATATATATATATATATATATATATATATATATATATATATATATATATATATATATATACACACACACACACACACATATATATATATATATATATATATATATATAAAAGAAAAAGAGAGAGAAAGAAAAAAGAGAGAAAGAAAAAAAGAGAGAAAGAAAAAAAGAAAGAAAAAAAAGAAAGAAAAAAAAGAGAGAAAGAGAGAGAAAAAGAGAGAGAAAAAGAAAGAGAAAAAGAAAGAGAAAAAGAAATAGAAAGAGAGAGTTCCAAGGGATCCCACACATGGCTCATGTGTAATAAGATCCCCAAAGCAGGCAGAAAACACAGGGATTTGAATAAAAAAGCCTTTATGTGAATATGCAGAAAAAAGGGCCTTGCCCAAATGTTTCGGCTCTCACAGAAGCCTTGGTCAACGGAGGCCTGGCAGACATGCATTTATATTCAGTATCTCACAAAAGTGAGTACACTCCTCACATTTTTGTAAATATTTTATTATATCTTTTCATGTGACAACACTGAAGAAATTAAACTTTGCTACAATGTAAAGTAGTGAGTG
The DNA here is from genome assembly GCF_027579735.1 of Bombina bombina. Classification (NCBI taxonomy): domain Eukaryota; kingdom Metazoa; phylum Chordata; class Amphibia; order Anura; family Bombinatoridae; genus Bombina; species Bombina bombina. Next base: position 1,404,419,621 of record NC_069499.1, on the reverse strand, counting down.
TACAGCCTGTATAACAGTGTAAATTAGCTGTCCCTTGAAAATAACTCAACACACAGCCATTAAATGTCTAAACCGTTGGCGACAAATGTGAGTACACCCCTAAGTGAAAATGTCCAAATTGGGCCCAATTAGCCATTTTCCCTCCCCGGTGTCATGTGACTCGTTAGTGTTACAAGGTCTCAGGTGTGAATGGGGAGCAAGTGTGTTAAATTTAGTGTTATCGCTCTCACACTCTCTCATACTTGTCACTGGAAGTTCAACATGGCACCTCATGGCAAAGAACTCTGAGGATCTGAAAAAAAGAATTGTTGCTCTACATAAAGATGGCCTAGACTATAAGAAGATTGCCAAGACCCTGAAACTGAGCTGCAGCACGGTGGGCAAGACCATACAGCGGTTTCACAGGACAGGTTCCACTCAGAACAGGTCTCGTCATGGTCGACCAAAGAAGTTGAGTGCATGTGCTCAGCGTCATATCCAGAGGTTGTCTTTGAGAAATAGACGTATGAGTGCTGCCAGCATTGCTGCAGAGGTTGAAGGGATGGGGGGTCAGCCTGTCAGTGCTCAGACCATACACCACTCTTGTGTGTATATAAGGGTTATCCAGTCACTATCAACCCAGCCTATGATTAAGCGCCAATAGGGGGCGCGAAACGCGTCAGGCCGTCTGTCCCTCTGTTGTCTGTAAGTCTGTATTTTGCTGGAATTTTTTCTAAGCCTCCATAACTTCATTTTCGTGGCTTACAGAATAAATATTTCATTATATTTTTCACCCCGAGTAGTGCCTGCCTCATTTTTTCTAAGTGTGCTTTGTTTTGGGGGTGATCTCCCCGGCTACGGCACTCCGGTGTAGCTCTTACCTCATTGGATGACCTCTTGCTTTCCTATGGTTCCGGATTAGTGCTGCCGCACGCAGTGACTCTATTCAAAGTATATAAGGTACTTTGAATAAAGGTTAACGTTAACCTTTATCATATAATTCATTGCAAGGTGGTGGAATTAAGAATATATAGAGGTGTTCAGATAAAGTCTACAGTATCTGTATATTGAAAACCCATAAGTTTTCCCACAATTGGAAGGGCTAATTTTCAGACAGATCCACTACAGTATAAAATAAGATACGATAAATACTGATAACAGACACACAGGCATAAATCCAATAATATGCCTGAATGACATTGTAACCAATATAGTCTAACAGAGAAATCATATACCTTACTGGTGGAGAAATCAGCTTTGCAACTGGGCAATATCGGATAAATATGAGAATTCAACTCCGAGTCACATCAGACAATCCAAGCAGGTCTGATCTTACCCCCAGCAAAAACGATAACACTCTAGAGATATGTATTCTAAGTAACAGAATTGAATACAAATACTCTTGTAACTACGGTTGAGAGATCACAAGTGCCTACGAGGCACTAGACACACAAATGATCTGATTCGCCAGCTTACAAAAATAGGCGTGGTTATGCACCACAAAAAGCCGTCGTTGCTGCGGCGCCCCGTCTTCTAAAAAGCCGGAGAAGCCGGCGAAACATGTCAGGGGAAAGGGCGGATGGGACCTTTAGATTGTAACCATCTAGCAAGCTATTAGGGTGACCCTAATGATATCTGAGCTGACAATTATTGTATACTCAGATTAGTGTGGTCATTTGCTTGGGGCTCTATTTAACTATAGTGGGCACAGATCTGAGATTGTGCAATTTTGGCTCACAGTCATTTAATATAATACCATAATGCAATATATGAGTGGTATAAATCCTGCTCACTAACTTAACTTAGGTACTTATTGCATATTTAATTATCGGAGAGAAAATAAAAACCTCTTTCCTAAATCATACTGGTTATATGCTACAATTTTAATGCTCTAAATCTGTGGAAAGCATTTCCGTTGGTAATATCAAATAGAGAATTGACTGAGCGGTTTGCACTATATAGAGAACATTGAGATTAAGGATGTAACAAATTTTAGCTGGGTAATGTAATTTATACACGCTCTGAAATCTACCAGTTGCATTTATATTTAAAGAATATTCCCAATGGATACACATTAAATATCACCATAACCAGTAATTTGGATGCTTGTTAAGTAGTAACCACTCATAGTATAGTGCAACAACACATATACATAATATAATTTTCAACTGCCAAACAGAATATACAAGCATAATATATAGCTCTATTTGATTTTGTCTAAAAAAACAATTACATTCATTTTGATGAGCTATTACTCTTGGAACCAGTTGATTTATCTCTAGATCTTGATTTAAATCTGTTTAATAAGGCAATACTATTGTTATATAATTCAAGTTGATAAGGGTTGTATTTAGCAACCACACTAGATTAGGGGATATTTTCTGTAAAACCTCCTGTAAGGGAACTTATATGTGCCACATTACCCACACTGATACTGGAGACACATTAATTTTCTAATCCAGAATACCGCAAAAAGGTTAATACCAGGTTGTTGTACCAACTCTATCTAAGAATCATATTAACCCCCATAAAGGGGAATCTTATAAGTGGTATACTGTAATCTATATTGATACTGTTTGCACCAAGCACCTACACTGACCTGGGGATACTATTTAATAAACCCCAATCATTCCTATACTGCACATTCTCAGTAAGAGGACCTATTTATTACAGGACCCTATAGGTTGTACAAACACCTCTATTATATTGACCCACTCAATTGTTTTATTGTTAGTATTATTACACTATACATGTGATTACCCCTAATACTTCTAGTTGATTTTAAAGTACCCATTTTATTAGATTAGTTAATAAAGTTTAAATTAAGATTTTATTGTGGCAGCATACCACTCTTCAGTAATTCATCGAATATACGTGAGAATAGAGTGCTACATGTGTGTACTTTTTTGCAACTAATCTTTAGTTGTATTGGTTAAAATAAGAAAGCATTACATTCTTCAGATTAGGTGTTTAATGGACAGCCTGAACCCGTCTTTAGCCACAAATGTTGGGATGTAGTACAGCGTTTCTCAACGGCAGTCCTCAAGTACCCCTAACAGGACAGGTTTTTATTATAGCTGAACCAGAAAACCTGGCCTGTTGGGGGTACTTGAGGGCCACGGTTGAGGAACAATGATGTAGTAGACCTCCCTTGAATTGTGGTTATCCAAGTTGAAATCAAGTGAAGTACAAACTATTTTTTTTTAAAAAAAAAAACAATGCTTAGAACTTCCCAGTATATTTTATAGATTTTAAAAGTTTTATGGTCCAAGCATACTGTATACAGTAGTATAGTATAGTTCAGTTGTAGAATGGTGAACTGGAAAGGCTATAAAGTTAAAGGGATAGTAAAGTAAAAAATTTAACTTTCGTGATTCGGCAGACCATGTAATTTCAAACAACTTTCCTATTTACTTATATTATCACATTTGTTTTGTTGTCTTTGTATAGTTTGTTGAAGAATAAACCTAGGTATGTTGTGTGAGCCAATGACAAGAGGCATATGTGCAGCCACCAATAACCAGCTACTGTAGCTCCAAGTAGCACATTCTTGCTCCTAAACCTGTCTGCTTTTAAACAAAGGACAACCAGAGAACAAAATAAATTGATATTAGAAGTAAGATGGAAAGTGGTTTAAAATTGAGTGCACTGTCTGAATCATAAAAGTTTAATTTTTACTTTACTGAACCTTTAATGTGATTTATTCCTGCTAATCACAATGATCAAAAAATCCATTACATACATCTGCATCCACTGGGGTACCAGAGACTAGGTGACAAATATATCATTAAAGGGATATTTAAGCCAAAAACATAATTTATGCTTACCTGATAAATTTATTTCTCTTGTAGTGTATCCAGTCCACGGATCATCCATTACTTATGGAATATTCTCCTTCCCAACAGGAAGTTGCAAGAGGATCACCCACAGCAGAGCTGCTATATAGCTCCTCCCCTAACTGTCATATCCAGTCATTCGACCGAAAACAAACAGAGAAAGGAGAAACCATAGGGTGCAGTGGTGACTGTAGTTTAATTAAAATTTAGACCTGCCTTGAAACACTTCCGGTGGGCGGGCCTTGTGCTAGCAGGGTGAACTGTGCGCTCTGTGTAGCTCCGTGTCTAAGCTCCCTAGGCCACAAACTAAAATCTGCCCAAGTGGGAAAGCCCTTGACGGGAGGCGTCTGGGCTGCATATCTCACAGGAGAAGGGGAGTATAACGTTTCTCCCTCACCGAAAGTTGAAACACGCAGGTTAAGCGTGGAAGTGGACCCTTAAAATAAGAAAAAGGGAAGCATAAGTAAAGGTGGAGGCCTCACAACTATAACAGGGATAAAAGCAATCCCACAAGTGAAACTCCCGCTGCTAGGGGAGTAACGGCAGAGACTTACTTCACGGAGAAGGGTAATTCCCACCCGGCAGAGGGTAGCAGTGGAGAGACATAGCCACCAATCAGGCCCAAGGGAAATAATACTGATAAGGAGAAGGGAGGCTCCTACCGGCGGAGCGGTGCTGTTAGCCCAACCCGGGGACTCTGAGTGAGACTTAAAGTCGGAGAATCAAGGGTGAGCCAGGTGTTACAGGGGCAGGCACGGCAGAAAGAGACGCTGGGGAAAGGTGGAGCCCCTTAAATGAAAAAACTACAGCCTGGAAAAAAAAAAAAAAATACAGTGGGGCCCGGACCACACATCACCGCATTTACCTGAAGCTGGTCCTGGCGGTCTCTCGCTGGTACATGGTGAAGTTTGGAGTGGTCTCCGTCGGCTGTGGGGGTGCCGGGGCTGCCTGTCGGAAGCGGTCGCGCCTCTCTTCCTATTGGCGTGTGAAGGCTGTGCGGTGCTGACGGAGCGGTCAGGTGACATGCGGGAGACAGTCGAGTGAAGCCGGACGGTGGGAGCTGGCTGAAAGGGCAAACCGCTTTGCGGCCGTGTGAGTAGAGAGCCGTAATTACAGAGTGGCGCAGTGGACTTTGCTTGAGTCTGACAAGAAGAAGGTAACAAGCATATTATATTGACTGTTATTGAGACTGCTGCCCCATCCTAGAGCGGGGAAAGAAGAAATAAGCTAGAGAAGTGAAAGGAAGAAAAAAAACAAAACAAAAACTTTTGACTGTGTTTTTTTTTTTTTTTTTAAGATAACCTGGGCAACAAATATCTTATAGACTCTGGAAGAATGTTTAAGTTGTCTAATATTTAATAGAGAGAGTCCACGGTACATTTTTTTCAGAAGAAAAGGGGTCACAGGTATTCATGAAGGAGTAGGGGACAGGGGGAGTGAGAGAGAGAGTGGGAGCAAGAGAGGGAATAAGAAGAGAGGGGAGTGAGAAAGGATTTAGATCAGTAACGAAAATCAGTATACAAGTGTATGTATGGATAAATTCCTGGGGGTTAACAAGATGACAACTAAATATAAACAAAATGAGAGAAGACAGAGAGGTTCCCCTGAGGTATTAAATGAATCAATAGAAAGCACCCCCAGTAACAAAGATACGCATCAGATTGTGCAACAGATAAGTTCATTATTCCTTCCCAAAATGGAGAATCTACAAAAAGGTTTAGATGCTATTTCTGGAGAGATTAAACAGATCTCTAACAGGTTCACAGAATTGGAAGGAAGAGTGTCAGATCTTGAAGACACTTCTTCACACCAAGCTAATGCAATTGAAAACCTTATAAAACAGAACCAAGTTCTCCATCAACGCCTTGAAGACCTTGAGAACAGGTCAAGGCGAAATAATATTCGCCTAATTGGGGTCCCCGAAACCATTAAGTCAGTAGATTTGATATATTTTGTTGAAAATACCCTCGCAAATCTTTTAAAAATGCCCGCAGGTATTCTTAAAGGTAGTGTAGAGCGGGCCCACAGGATTGGCCCAGACTACCAAGAAGGGAATAAACGTGTACAGCCTAGACAGATTATGGTTAAAGTGTTAAATTTTCAAACAAAAGTGGTCATTTTACAAGCATACAGAAAGAACTCTCCTCTCATATTTGAGAATTCTAAGATTTTGATGTTTCAGGATTAGTCAATGGAATTATCAAGAAAACGAAAAGAGTTTTCTCCATTGTGTACTATTCTGAATAAGGAAGGTATAAAAGCTTTCTTGTTATACCCAGCTAAACTAAAAATTTTAACACCTGAAGGTCCAAGGTTTTTTGAGTCTCCTCATGAGGCTAAGGAATTTTTGGATCGTAGCTCAAAGACCATTTCGTAGAAATGCATTTATTTTAAATTTTTGTCTGATGTTTTGTTTTTCCTTTTTTCATAGTAGGTTTGCAACGCTTTGAATTTATGTTTTTATTTAAATTGTTGGAAAATGGGGCAATTGGCCCTACCTGGCTATGTTGGATAATCTTTGCTAGGGTACCTTGGTTAGATAACTCAGTTTCGGTGGTAGAAAAGAAATGTAATAGAGGAAAAGAAAATTTAATGCTGGATTTGTATAGGATGGTGTGTGGTTTTTTTTTTTTTTTTTGTTGTTTCACTTTCACCCTATGCACTTTTATTCGAGATGCAGGTTGAGTATTTATCACCCTATTATCTTACACCGTTATATAAGGAATGTAACTTTTTCACATTGGTTTTTAACACTCATGGAATTTTACGGGCACTTAAAGGACTATTCTCTGTCCCCTCCCTTCACATTTTTGCACCTTCTGTGTGCACGGTGTTTAGTCATAACCGTGCTCTTATTGATATATAATTTTTGCACTTTATGTACGTCTATAACACTTATGGATAATCTCTTCACACTTAGGATTTTTTTTTTTTTTTTTTTTGTCTTTTCTCTCCTTATCACTTTATATATATGTGTTTTCTGCACGGGATATCACTCTTTCTTGTTCTGTTGCATAAGGCAAGTATTTTTCCCACTTTATGTGTATTTAATATTTATGGACACTTGTGGTAGTTTAGACCTTTTTCTCTCTCTTTTTTTTCTTTCTTCTTCTCCCTCTTCTCCCCTCTCTGTGCTCCTCTTTTCTCTTTTTTTATTCCAAGGGTTTATATGGTGCATTTTTTAATAGAGGATGACCCTTAAGTTAGTATCATGGAATGTGGGGGGTATTAACTCTCCCATAAAAAGACAAATGATACTCTCTCATCTACGGCGGCTTAAGACAGACATAGCGTTCCTGCAGGAGACACATTTATCGGATAAGGAACATGATAAATTATGTAAAAATTGGGTGGGATCCATAACTTATGTCTCTTATACAAATGCAAGTAGAGGTATAGCAGTCCTCTTCGGTAAGCGACTCCAGATTGAGATTGTTAAAACTATTAAAGATTCAGAGGGTAGGTATTTGATATTACAGATAAAGTCAAAGGGGAAGATATGGGTCCTGTGTAACATTTATGCACCCAATAAGAAAGATATGGGATTTTGGACAGGTCTCCTCCAAGCACTAGTGCCGTTTCAAGGTCAGGATATAGTAGTGGGGGGTGATTTTAATCTGACCCCAAATCCTGCGTGTGATAGATATCGAACGCCCGGGTATGTACAAAAGTCCACTCTCAAAAATAAGGGGAAATTTGAGGGGAGAATTTTTAAAAAATTCCAAGATGTGCTCCAATTAGTAGATATTTGGAGACTTCGTAATCCGGATGGTAAAGATTATACCTGTGCCTCTAGAGCAGCTCCAGTTCTTTCTAGGATTGATTTATTTCTTGTATCGAATTCCTTGGTCTCTAGGGTAGCTAAGGATAAAATACATAATGTAATTATTTCCGATCATGCCCCAATTGAAATATCTCTATTGGAAGGCTATCAGTATAGCAATAGGAACACATTAAGGTTTCCATATTATTTATATACGTCTGAAAATTGTAAAAATTTTTTGGCACAGTCATGGAATGATTATTATACAGACAATATGGCTCATCTTGGAAACATAGGAGTTTTCTGGGGGCAGCTAAATCTGTACTAGCTGGTAATATATTAGCCTATGATGCTAATATACGCAAAAAGGCAGGGCTGAAACTTCAACAACTCCAGGAAAAAGTCATGTCTGATTACCAAGCCTATTGTAGAAGGTCCACGGCTAGCACTAGAGAAATATATCATGCGAGTAAGGAAGAATTAGATGTCTATCTTAAACAGCAAGCAGTAAATACATTATTAAAAAGAGATAGTCATTATTATAGATTCGGAAATAGATCAGGAAAACATTTGGCTTCTTTGACCAAAAATCGGACAACAGGAAAAAATATTGCGGCCATTAGATACAAGAATGCTATATTTAAATCCCTAGAGACTATTGCCTCTGCATTTGCAGAGTACTACACGGAGTTGTATTCTAAACAAGCAAACTCATCAGTTTCCTCTCTCCAAGATTTTTGGGCAACGGTAACATTACCTCAAATTACCCAGGAACAATTAGAAACTTTAAATAATCCTATCTCGAAGGAAGAAATTGAAAGGACTATTAAATCACTAGCAAATAGTAAAGCGGCGGGCCCTGATGGACTCCCCATTGAATTTTATAAATTACTTAAAGATCAGGTATCGTCGGTTCTTTCTAGGCTATATCAAGATTTCTCAACTGAAGGGAATCATCCAGAACAAAATTTTATTAGTGCGTTTATCTCTTTAATTCCAAAGGTTGGGAAAGATCAGGCACTACCAGAGTCTTATAGACCTATATCACTACTTAATTCTGATTATAAAATATTTATGAAAGTACTGGCAGAGCGTTTAAAGATGATATTGCCTACCCTTGTACACACTGACCAAACTGGTTTTATGAAGGGTAGGACTTCAGTGACAAATCTAAGGAGAGTATTACATGCAATTTCACATTATTGGCTACGTTCAAGGGAGAGAGGGGTTGGGGCTCTGTCGGAGGCCTTCCTGCTGTCTTTGGACGCAGAGAAGGCCTTCGATAGAGTCGAATGGGATTACCTACTCTCTGCATTGCAAAATTATGGAATAACAGGCAACTTTCTAGCATCAATTCGTAATGTTTATCATAATCCGATTGCTCATATTTTTGTTAATGGGGTATTCTCTCCCACAGTATATCTTCAAAGAGGAACAAGACAGGGCTGCCCGCTCTCGCCACTTCTTTTTAACATGGCCTTGGAACCCTTGGCTATAAAATTAAGAGCTAGTTTTCCAGGTATGAATATTAAGGGAGAGGCCATTCATCTGGCATTGTATGCAGATGATATGTTCTTATTTGTTGAAAATCCAAACTTGCATATCTCTAAAATTTTACAATTAATATCGGAATTTGGGTCTTACTCGGGTTATAAAATTAATACGGGTAAGTCAGAGATTTTATGGTTGCATAAAATTAAAAAGAATAACTTTCACTATCCCTTTAAAGAAATTGATTCTTCACTTACGTATCTGGGTATAAAAATACCAAGCAATCCTAACTTAATATATGAATTAAATATTAAGGAGCATTGTTCGGAAGTAATCTCGCTTTTAGAACATTGGAAAAATCTCCCCCTTACATTAGCAGGAAGGATAGCATTGATAAAAATGGTGGCGCTTCCTAAAATGTTATATCCTTTACTAATGCTTCCTTGTCTTATAACATAAAGTGATTTAAATCGGTTAAACCGAGCAATAGCAATGTTCCTTTGGAAAGGAAAGAAGTCTCGAATTGCTCTTGGGAAGTTATATGCCAGTTATTCAAGGGGAGGTCTTGGATTACCCAACTTTAAACTTTATAATTGGGCTGCATTGGCACGAATAGTATTAGATTGGCAATTAAACACATATCACTTCGGTGAAAAAGCTTTGGAAAAAGCAGCATTGGGAGAATGGAACCTTTCGGTTTTACCCTTTATCTCTTATAAAGACATTCCAAAACAAATTCAGTCGCATATACTTTATGGGGATGCTCTGCGAGCCTGGCATTCAATTCATAAATTTGTAAAGGGTCCGGTGATATCGCCCAGATCTATCCCGTTCTTAAATAACATTTATTTTCCAGCAGGAATGGACTCAGGAGCGTTTCGGTCATGGGAAGCGAAAGGGCTAAAAACGTTAGGAGATATGGTGGACTCTTTAAGTAAAAAGATTTATTCGTTTCAGATATTACAAAATAGATTTGATATTCCAAATACGCAATTCTTTGCTTTTCTGCAAGCTCGACATTATGTCTCAAGTATGATAGAGAAAAACACCCAATTTTGGGATCCTTCGTTTTTTGATCTTCCTCAAAAGAAATTTTTAATTGGCTCATTTTCACTATCAGGAATTTATCAAACGATGAATAATAGGGAAGAATTGATAGTTATGGATAAAATACTGGGTAGATGGAAAACAGATATTAGGGAGGATCTGGGACAAGCCTGGATTACGGACAGTTTGCAAATAGCGAAGAAAGCAACCTTGTCTGTGGTTCTTAGAGAATCACAGACAAGAATGTTACATCGTGATTATATAACTCCGCGTAGGCTATCAAAATGGAATCCAAGTAGTATAAATGTTTGTATAAAATGTGGTTGGAGGAATGCAAACTTTATGCATCATTTTTTAACTTGTCCCAAGATATATCCCTTTTGGCAAAAAGTCCGATACTGGATCAAACAATACTTTAAAATCGATATTGAATTAGGAACTCCTCAAATATGTTTTTTACGATGGGATAGAGCGAAAATCGAAAACCAACTGCTCTTAACAATGATCATCTTGCAAGCCCGTAAATGTATTTTGGATCTTTGGACAGTTAAGACTACCCCCACTATCTCACAATTAAAAAACAGACTAATAAAACAACTATTTGTTGAATAACAGGATGTTAAATCGGATGTTTTAAATAGATTAGAGGGCTTTCTTAGGAAATGGAAACCATATATTATAACCTTGGAAATTTCAGTACAAAATCAAGTCATAAAACCTTTTGCTCAGACTGAAATAATATTAGCTTCTAGATTGAGGGGAGAGTGGGGAAGTTTAGAAGATCTTTAATACTTGGTGGTGGATGCACACATTCACGTAGGTATGGTGAAGGGTTTTTAGATTTCACGAAGTTATGTATTTTTTTTTTTTTTTTTTTATTATTATTTTGTTTGGTTTTGTAGAATAATGTATGTAGCGATAAGATAAAACAGCCTTTCTTGAGGATAACAAGATAAAATGAAGTTGGTAACATTGGGCTAGAATGAAATGTAATATAGTACTTATTAAGATAAGAAAAGTGTTAACGGCTGATAAAATCATGTGGTTATGTTAATAGTTAAAATGGCAACGTTTATTGGATATTTAGCAAGAAATGCTTCTCTTTATGCTTGTGTAACATGTTTATTATTAATAAATAAAATTTTGAAATTTAAAAAAAAAAAAAAAAATTTTTTTAGACCTGCCTTAAAAGGACAGGGCGGGCCGTGGACTGGATACACTACAAGAGAAATACATTTATCAGGTAAGCATAAAACATAATTTATGTAAGAACTTACCTGATAAATTCATTTCTTTCATATTAAACAAGAGTCATGAGCTAGTGACGTATGGGATATACATTCCTACCAGGAGGGGCAAAGTTTCCCAAACCTTAAAATGCCTATAAATACACCCCTCACCACACCCACAAAATCAGTTTAACGAATAGCCAAGAAGTGGGGTGATAAGAAAAAAAGTGCGAAGCATATAAAATAAGAATTGGAATAATTGTGCTTTATACAAAAAAATCAAACCACCACAAAAAAAGGGTGGGCCTCATGGACTCTTGTTAATATGAAAGAAATGAATTTATCAGGTAAGTTCTTACATAAATTTGTTTCTTTCATGTAAATTACAAGAGTCCATGAGCTAGTGACGTATGGGATAATGACTACCCAAGATGTGGATCTTTCCACACAAGAGTCACTAGAGAGGGAGGGATAAAATAAGACAGCCATTCCTGCTGAAAATAATCCACACCCAAAATAAAGTTTAACAAAAAACATAAGCAGAAGATTCAACTGAAACCCGCCTGCCTGAAGAACTTTTCTACCAAAAAACTGCTTCAGAAGAAGAAAATACATCAAAATGGTAGAATTTAGTTAAAAGTATGCAAAGAGGACAAGTTGCCTGCTTTGCAGATCTGGTCAACCGAAGCTTCATTCTAAAGCCCAGGAAGTAGAAACTGACCTAGTAGAATGAGCTGTAATTCTTTGAGGCGGAATTTTACCCGACTCAACATAGGCAAGATGAATTAAGATTTCAACCAAGATGCCAAAGAAATGGCAGAAGCTTTCTGCCTTTCCTAGAACCGGAAAAGATAACCAAATAGACTAGAAGTCTTACGGAAAGATTTCGTAGCTTCAACATAATATTCAAAGCTCTAACAACATCCAAAGAATGCAATGATTTCTCCTTAGAATTCTTAGGATTAGGACATAATGAAGGACCACAATTTCTCTACTAATGTTGTTGGAATTCACAACTTTAGGTAAAATTCAAAAGAAGTTCGCAACACCGCCTTATCCTGATGAAAAATCAGAAAAGGAGACTCACACGAAAGAGCAGATAATTCAGAAACTCTTCTAGCAGAAGAGATGGCCAAAGGAACAAAACTTTCCAAGAAAGTAATTTAATGTCCAATGAATGCATAGGTCACACGGAGGAGCTGAAGAGCTCCCAAACCAACTTCAAACTCCATGGAGGAGAAATTGACTTAATGACAGGTTTTATACGAACCAAAGCTTGTACAAAAACAATGAATATCAGGAAGAATAGCAATCTTTCTGTGAAAAAGAACAGAAAGAGCGGAGATTTGTCCTTTCAAAGAACTCGCGGACAAACCCTTATCTAAACCATCCTGAAGAAACTGTAAAATTCTCGGTATTCTAAAAGAATGCCAAGAAAAATGATGAGAAGACACCAAGAAATATAAGTCTTCCAGACTCTATAATATATCTCTCGAGATACAGATTTACGAGCCTGTAACATAGTATTAATCACGGAGTCAGAGAAACCTCTATGACCAAGAATCAAGCGTTCAATCTCCATACCTTTAAATTTAAGGATTTCAGATCCGGATGGAAAAAAAGGACCTTGAGACAGAAGGTCTGGTCTTAACGGAAGAGTCCATGGTGGCAAGATGCCATCCGGACAAGATCCGCATACCAAAAACCTGTGAGGCCATGCCGGAGCTATTAGCAGAACAACGAGCATTCCCTCAGAATCTTGGAGATTATCTTGGAAGAAGAACTAGAGGCGGAAAGATATAGGCAGGATGATACTTCCAAGGAAGTGATAATGCATCCACTGCCTCCGCCTGAGGATCCCGGGATCTGGACAGATACCTGGAAGTTTCTTGTTTAGATGAGAGGCCATCAGATCTATCTCTGGGAGCCCCCACATTTGAACAATCTGAAGAAATACCTCTGGGTGAAGAGACCATTCGCCCGGATGCAACGTTTGGCGACTGAGATAATCCGCTTCCCAATTGTCTACACCTGGATATGAACCGCAGAGATTAGACAGGAGCTGGATTCCCGCCCAAACCAAAATTCGAGATACTTCTTTCATAGCCAGAGGACTGTGAGTCCCTCCTTGATGATTGATGTATGCCACAGTTGTGACATTGTCTGTCTGAAAACAAATGAACGATTCTCTCTTCAGAAGAGGCCAAAACTGAGAGCTCTGAAACTGCACGGAGTTCCAAGATATTGATCGGTAATCTCACCTCCTGAGATTCCCAAACTCCTTGTGCCGTCAGAGATCCCCACACAGCTCCCCAACCTTGAGACTTGCATCTGTTGAAATTACAGTCCAGGTCGAAGAACAAAAGAAGCCCCCTGAATTAAACGATGGTGATCTGTCCACCACGTTAGAGAGTGGCCGAACAATCGGTTTTAAAGATATTAATTGATATATCTTCGTGTAATCCCTGCACCATTGTTCAGCATACAGAGCTGAAGAGGTCGGCATGTGAAAACGAGCAAAGGGGATCGCGTCCGATGCAGCAGTCATAAGACCTAGAATTTCCATGCATAAGGCTACCGAAGGGAATGATTGAGACTGAAGGTTTTCGACAGTCTGTAATCAATTTTAGACATCTCTTGTCTGTTAAAGACAAAGTCATGGACACTGAATCTATCTGGAAACCCAGAAGGTTACCCTTGTTTGAGGAATCAAAGACTTTTTGGTAAATTGATCCTCCAACCATGATCTTGAAGAAACAACACAAGTCGATTCGTATGAGACTCTGCTAAATGTAAGACGGAGCAAGTACCAAGATATCGTCCAAATAAGGAAATACCACAATACCCTGTTCTCTGATTACAGACAGAAGGGCACCGAGAATCTTTGTGAAAATTCTTGGAGCTGTAGCAAGGCCAAACGGTAGAGCCACAAATTGGTAATGCTTGTCTAGAAAAGTGAATCTCAGGAACTGATAATGATCTGGATGAATCGGATATGCAGATATGCATCCTGTAAATCTATTGTGGACATATAATTCCCTTGCTGAACAAAAGGCAATATAGTCCTTACAGTTACCATCTTGAACGTTGGTATCCTTACATAACGATTCAATAATTTTAGATCCAGAACTGGTCTGAAGGAATTCTCCTTCTTTGTACAATGAAGAGATTTGAATAAAACCCCATCCCCTGTTCCGGAACTGGAACTGGCATAATTACTCCAGCCAACTCTAGATCTGAACACAATTCAGAAATGCTTGAGCTTTCACTGGATTTACTGGGACATGGGAAAGAAAAATCTCTTTGCAGGAGGTCTCATCTTGAAACCAATCCTGTACCCTTCTGAAACAATGTTCTGATCCAAAGATTGGTGAACAGAACTGATCCAAATTTCTTTGAAAAAACGTAACCTGCCCCCTACCAGCTGAATGGAATGAGGGCCGTACCTTCATGTGAACTTAGAAGCAGGCTTTGCCTTTCTAGCAGGCTTGGATTTATTCCAGACTGGAGTTGGTTTCCAAACTGAAATGCTCCTGAGGACGAAGGATCAGGCTTTTGTTCTTTGTTGAAACGAAAGGAACGAAAACGATTGTTAGCCCTGTTTTTACCTTTAGACTTTTTATCCTGTGGTAAAAAGTTCCCTTTCCCACCAGTAACAGTTGAAATAATAGAATCCAACTGAGAACCAAATAATTTGTTTCCCTGGAAAGAAATGGAAAGTAGAGTTGATTTAGAAGCCATATCAGCATTCCAAGTCTTAAGCCATAAAGCTCTTCTGGCTAAGATAGCCAGAGACATAATCTAACATCAACTCTAATAATATCAAAAATGGCAATCACAGATGAATTATTAGCATGCTGGAGAAGAATAATAATATCATGAGAATCACGATTTGTTACTTGTTGCCGCTAGAGTTTCCAAACCAAAAAGTTGAAGCTGCAGCAACATCAGCCAATGATATAGCAGGTCTAAGAAGATTACCTGAACATAGATAAGCTTTTCTTAGAAAAGATTCAATTTTTCTATCTAAAGGATCCTTAAACGAGGTACCATCTGATGTAGGAATGGTAGTACGTTTAGCAAGGGTAGAAATAGCCCCATCAACTTTAGGGATTTTGTCCCAAAATTCTAATCTGTCAGCGGAACAGGATATAATTGCTTAAAACGTTTAGAAGGAGTAAATGAATTACCCAATCTATCCCATTCCTTAGCAATTACTGCAGAAATAGCATTAGGAACAGGAAAGACTTCTGGAATAACCGCAGGAGCTTTAAAAACCTTATCCAAACGTATAGAATTAGTATCAAGAGGACTAGAATCCTCTATTTCTAAAGCAATTAGTACTTCTTTAAGTAAAGAGCGAATAATTCCATCTTAAATAAATATGAAGATTTATCAGCATCAATCTCTGAGACAGAATCCTCTGAACCAGAAGAGTCCAAAGAATCAGAATGATGGTGTTCATTTAAAAATTCATCTGTAGAGAGAGAAGATTTAAAAGACTTTTTACGTTTACTAGAAGGAGAAATAACAGACAAAGCCTTCTTTATGGATTCAGAAACAAAATCTCTTATGTTATCAGGAACATTCTGCACCTTAGATGTTGAGGGAACTGCAACAGGCAATGGTACATCACTAAAGGAAATATTATCTGCATTAACAAGTTTGTCATGACATTTAATACAAACAACAGCTGGAGGAATAGCTACCAAAAGTTTACAGCAGATACACTTAGCTTTGGTAGATCCCAGCAGGCAGAGGTTTTCCTGTAGTATCTTCTGGCTCAGATGCCACGTGAGACATCTTGCAATATGTAAGAGAAAAAACAACATATAAAGCAAAATAGATCAAATTCCTTATAAGACAGTTTCAGGAATGGGAAAAAAATGCCAAACATCAAGCTTCTAGCAACCAGAAGCAAATGAAAAATGAGACTGAAATAATGTGGAGACAAAAACGACGCCCATATTTTTTGGCGCCAAATAAGACGCCCACATTATTTGGCGCCTAAATGCTTTTGGCGCCCAAAATGACGCCACATCCGGAACGCCGACATTTTTGGCGCAAAATAACGTCAAAAAAATGACGCAACTTCCGGCGACACGTATGACGCCGGAAACGAAATGAATTTTTGCGCCAAAAAAGTCCGCGCCACGAATGACGCAATAAAATGAAGCATTTTCAGCCCCCGCGAGCCTAACAGCCCACAGGGAAAAAGTCAAATTTTGAGGTAAGAAAATATGATAATTAAAGCATAATCCCAAATATGAAACTGACTGTCTGGAAATAAGGAAAGTTGAACATTCTGAGTCAAGGCAAATAAATGTTTGAATACATATATTTAGAACTTTATAAATAAAGTGCCCAACCATAGCTTAGTGTGTCACAGAAAATAAGACTTACTTACCCCAGGACACTCATCTACATGTTTGTAGAAAGCCAAACCAGTACTGAAACGAGAATCAGTAGAGGAAATGGTAAATATAAGAGTATATCGTCGATCTGAAAAGGGAGGTAAGAGATGAATCTCTACGACCGATAACAGAGAACCTTATGAAATAGACCCCGTAGAAGGAGATCACTGCATTCAATAGCAATACTCTCCTCACATCCCTCTGACATTCACTGCACGCTGAGAGGAAAACCGGGCTCCAACTTGCTGCGGAGCGCATATCAACGTAGAATCTAGCACAAACTTACTTCACCACCTCCCTTGGAGGCAAAGTTTGTAAAACTGATTTGTGGGTGTGGTGAGGGGTGTATTTATAGGCATTTTAAGGTTTGGGAAACTTTGCCCCTCCTGGTAGGAATGTATATCCCATACGTCACTAGCTCATGGACTCTTGTTAATTACATGAAAGAAATTATGTTTTCTCTTGTTAAGTGTATCCAGTCCACGGATCATCCATTACTTATGGGATACCAATACCAAAGCTAAAGTACACGGATGATGGGAGGGACAAGGCAGGATTAAGCGGAAGGAACCACTGCCTGAAGAACCTTTCTCCCAAAAACAGCCTCTGAAGAAGCAAAAGTATCAAATTTGGAAAATTTGGAAAAAGTGTGAAGCGAAGACTTCAGAGGCCTCATTTTTAAAGGCCCAGGTGGAAGCCACAGCTCTAGTAGAATGAGCTGTAATCCTTTCAGGGGGCTGCTGTCCAGCAGTCTCATAGGCTAGGCGTATTATGCTCCGAAGCCAAAAAGGAAAGAGAGGTTGCCGAAGCTTTTTGACCTCTCCTCTGTCCAGAGTAAACGACAAACAGGGTAGATGTTTGACGAAAATCTTTAGTAGCTTGTAAGTAAAACTTCAAGGCACGGACTACGTCCAGATTATGTAAAAGACGTTCCTTCTTTGAAGAAGGATTAGGGACACAATGATGGAACAACAATCTCTTGATTGTTATTCTTGTTAGAACCACCTTAGGTAAAAACCCAGGTTTGGTACGCAGGACTACCTTATCTGCATGAAAAATCAGATAAGGAGAATCACATTGTAAGGCAGATAGCTCAGAGACTCTCCGAGCCGAGGAAATAGCCATCAAAAAACAGAACTTTCCAAGATAAAAGTTTAATATCAATGGAATGAAGGGGTTCCACGGAACTCCTTGAGAACTTTAAGAACCAAGTTTAAGCTCCACGGGGGAGCAACAGGTTTAAACACAGGCTTAATTCTAACCAAAGCCTGGCAAAATGCCTGGACGTCTGGAACCTCTGCCAGACGCTTGTGCAAAAGAATAGACAGAGCAGAAATCTGTCCCTTTAAGGAACTAGCTGATAATCCTTTGTCCAAGCCCTCTTGGAGAAAAGACAATATTCTAGGAATCCTAACCTTACTCCATGAGTAATTCTTGGATTCACACCAAGATATTTACTCCATATCTTGTGGTAGATTTTCCTGGTAACAGGCTTTCGTGCCTGTATTAAAGTATCAATGACTGACTCGGAGAAGCCACGCTTTGATAGAATCAAGCGTCCAATCTCCATGCAGTCAGTCTGAGAGAAATTAGATTTGGATGATTGAAAGGACCTTGTATCAGAAGGTCTTGTCTTAGAGGCAGAGTCCATGGTGGAAAGGATGACATGTCCAATAGGTCTGCATACCAAGTCCTGCGTGGCCACGCAGGTGCTATCAGAATCACCGATGCTCTCTCCTGTTTGATTTTGGCAATCAGTCGAGGGAGCAGAGGAAACGGTGGAAACACATAAGCCAGGTTGAAGAACCAAGGCGCTGCTAGAGCATCTATCAGCGTCACTTCTGGGTCCCTGGACCTGGATCCGTAACAAGGAAGCTTGGCGTTCTGGCGAGACGTCATGAGATCCAACTCTGGTTTGCCCCACGATGAATCAACTGAGCAAACACCTCCGGATGGAGTTCCCACTCCCCCGGATGGAAAGTCTGACGACCTTAGAAAATCCGCCTCACAGTTCTCCACGCCTGGGATATGGATTGCTGACAGGTGGGCAAGAGTGGTACTCTGCCCAGCGAATTATATTTGAGACTTCTACATCGCTAGGGAACTCCTGGTTCCCCCTTGATGGTTGATGTAAGCCACAGTTGTGATGTTGTCCGACTGAAATCTGATGAACCTCAGTGTTGCTAACTGAGGCCAAGCCAGAAGAGCATTGAATATCGCTCTTAACTCCAGAATATTTATTGAAGGAGTTTCTCCTCCTGGGTCCACGATCCCTGTGCCTTCAGGGAATTCCAAACTGCACCCCAACCTAGAAGGCTGGCATCTGTTGTTACAATTGTCCAATCTGGCCTGCGAAAGTTCATACCCTTGGACAGGTGTACCCGAGACAACCACCAGACATGCATAATTGCAGCGGTCTGAGATGAAGGCGCGCAAATGGCACTATGTCCATTGCCGCTACCATTAAGTCGATTACCTCCATACACTGAGCTACCGAAGGGCGCGGAATGGAGTGAAGAACACGGCAAGCATTTAGAGGTTTTGATAACCTGGACTCCGTCAGGTAAATTTTCATTTCTACAGAATCTATAAGAGTCCCTAAGAAGGAGACTCTTGTGAGTGGGGATAGAGAACTCTTTTCCTCGTTCACTTTCCACCCGTGCGACTTCAGAAATGCCAGAACTATCTCTGTATGAGACTTGGCAACTTGAAAGCTTGACGCCTGTATCAGGATGTCGTCTAGACACTGAGCCACCGCTATGCCTCGCGGTCTTAGAACCGCCAGAAGTGAGCCCAGAACCTTTGTAAAGATTCTCTGGGCTGTAGCCAACCCGAAGGGAAGAGCTACAAATTGGTAATGCCTGTCTAGAAAGGCAAACCTTAGAAACCGATGATGATCTTTGTGAATCGGTATATGAAGGTAGGCATCCTTTAAGTCCACTGTGGTCATGTACTGACCTTCTTGGATCATGGGTAGGATGGTCCGAATAGTTTCCATTTTGAAAGATGGAACTCTGAGGAATTTGTTTAAGATCTTTAGATCCAAAATTGGTCTGAAGGTTCCCTCTTTTTTGGGAACCACAAACAGATTCGAATAAAAACCCTGTCCTTGTTCCGTCCGCGGAACTGAATGGATCACTCCCATAACTAGGAGGTCTTGCACACAGCGTAGGAATGCCTCTTTCTTTATCTGATTTGCAGATAGCCTTGAAAGATGAAATCTCCCTTGTGGAGGGGAAGCTTTGAAGTCCAGAAGATATCACTGAGATATGATCTCCAACGCCCAGGGATCCTGAACATCTCTTGCCCACGCCTGGGCGAAGAGAGAAAGTCTGCCCCCTACTAGATCCGTCGCCGGATAGGGGGCCGTTCCTTCATGCTGTCTTAGAGGCAGCAGCAGGCTTTCTGGCCTGCTTGCCTTTGTTCCAGGACTGGTTAGGTTTCCAGGCCTGCTTAGATTGAGCAAAAGTTCCCTCTTGTTTTGAAGCGGAGGAAGTTGATGCTGCACCTGCCTTGAAATTTCGAAAGGCACGAAAATTAGACTGTTTGGCCTTTGCTTTGGCCCTGTCCTGAGGAAGGGTGTGACCCTTACCTCCAGTAATGTCAGCAATAATTTCCTTCAACCAGGCCCGAATAAGGTCTGCCCCTTGAAAGGAATGTTGAGTAATTTAGACTTCGAAGTCACGTCAGCTGACCAGGATTTAAGCCATAGCGCCCTACGCGCTTGGATGGCGAATCCGGAATTCTTAGCCGTTAGTTTAGTCAAATGAACAATGGCATCAGAAACAAATGAGTTAGTTAGCTTAAGTGTTCTAAGCTTGTCAATAATTTCAGTCAATGGAGCTGTATGGATGGCCTCTTCCAGGGCCTCAAACCAGAATGCCGCCGCGGCCGTGACATGCGCAATGCATGCAAGGGGCTGTAAAATAAAACCTTGTTGAATAAACATTTTCTTAAGGTAACCCTACAATTTTTTATCCATTGGATCTGAAAAAGCACAACTGTCCTCAACCGGGATAGTAGTACGCTTTGCTAAAGTAGAAACTGCTCCCTCCACCTTAGGGACCGTCTGCCATAAGTCCTGTGTAGTGGCGTCTATTGGAAACATTTTTCTAAATATAGGAGGTGGGGAAAAAGGCACACCCGGTCTATCCCACTCCTTGCTAATAATTTCTGTAAGCCTTTTAGGTATAGGAAAAACATCAGTACACACCGGTACCGCATAGTATTTATCCAGCCTACACAATTTCTCTGGTACTGCAACTGTGTTACAGTCATTCAGAGCAGCTAATACCTCCCCAAGCAACACACGGAGGTTCTCAAGCTTAAATTTAAAATTAGAAATCTCTGAATCAGGATTCCCCGAATCAGAGATGTCACCCACAGACTGAAGCTCTCCGTCCTCATGATCTGCATATTGTGACGCAGTATCAGACATGGCCCTTACAGCATCTGCGCGCTCTGTATTTCTCCTAACCCCAGAGCAATCGCGCTTGCCTCTTAATTCAGGCAACCTGGATAATACCTCTGACAGGGTATTATTCATGATTGCAGCCATGTCCTGCAAGGTAATCGCTATGGGCGTCCCTGATGTAATTGGCGCCATATTAGCGTGCATCCCCTGAGCGGGAGGCGAAGGGTCTGACACGTGGGGAGAGTTAGTCGGCATAACTTCCTCGTCAGAATCTTCTGGTGATATTTCTTTTATAGTTAAAGACTGATCTTTACTGTTTAAGGTGAAATCAATACATTTAGTACACATTCTCCTATGGGGCTCCACCATGGCTTTCAAACATAATGAACAAGTAGTTTCCTCTGTGTCAGACATGTTTAAACAGACTAGCAATGAGACTAGCAAGCTTGGAAAACACTTTAAACAAGTTTACAAGCAATATAAA
This sequence comes from Bombina bombina, assembly GCF_027579735.1. Classification (NCBI taxonomy): domain Eukaryota; kingdom Metazoa; phylum Chordata; class Amphibia; order Anura; family Bombinatoridae; genus Bombina; species Bombina bombina. The sequence goes on along the minus strand of NC_069499.1, from coordinate 1,404,397,964 downwards.
AAACGTTACTGCACCTTTAAGAAACACAAATTTTGTCAAAATTTGAAATCACAGTGAAAAAAAGGCAGTTACACTAACGAAATTTTTACAGTGTATGTAACAAGTTAGCAGAGCATTGCACCCACTTGCAAATGGATGATTAACCCCTTAATACCCAAAACTGAATAATAAAAGACAAAAACTTTTTTTTTTCAAACAGTCACAACAACTGCCACAGCTCTACTGTGGCTTTTTACCTCCCTCAAAAACGACTTTGAAGCCTTTTGAGCCCACAGAGATGTCCTGGATCATGCAGGAAGAAGCTGGATGTCTGTCTGTAATTTTTGCTGTGCAAAAAAACGGCAAAATAGGCCCCTCCCACTCATATTACAACAGTGGAAAGCCTAAGGAAACTGTTTCTAGGCCAAATTCAAGCCAGCCATGTGGAAAAAAACTAGGCCCCAATAAGTTTTATCACCAAATACATATAAAAACGATTAAACATGCCAGCAAACGTTTTATATTACATTTTTATAAGAGTATGCATCTCTATTAATAAGCCTGATACCAGTCACTCTCACTGCATTTAAGGCTTTACTTACATTAGTTCGGTATCAGCAGCATTTTCTAGCAAATTCCATCCCTAGAAAAATATTAACTGCACATACCTTATTGCAGGAAAACCTGCACGCCATTCCCTCTCTGAAGTTACCTCACTCCTCAGAATATGTGAGAACAGCCATGGATCTTAGTTACTTCTGCTAAGATCATAGAAAACGCAGGCAGATTCTTCTTCTAAATACTGCCTGAGATAAACAATACACTCCGGCACCATTTAAAAAATAACAAACTTTTGATTGAAGAATAAACTAAGTATAAAACACCACACTCCTCTTACGACCTCCATCTTGGTTGAGGCTTGCAAGAGAATGACTGGATATGACAGTTAGGGGAGGAGCTATATAGCAGCTCTGCTGTGGGTGATCCTCTTGCAACTTCCTGTTGGGAAGGAGAATATCCCATAAGTAATGGATGATCCGTGGACTGGATACACTTAACAAGAGAAATTAAAATGCAAATCAGTCCATAAAAGATGTATTCTCTCAGTTAATTTGTATTAATTTGTATCAGTAAAAGCTAAATGTTACAGTGACAGCCTTTACTGTGCACAGGCACTTGAAGCATATTTAGATATGCTCCATGCTCCAGCTCATACAATGAGAGCTATGACTGCAATACATGTGCGTTTCTTCTATTGCCTCAGTGGAAGCTGGAGTAACTCTGTTTAAATATCCAGTTTATTTTTTTTAGTTTTTATAAAGGTTTAAAGTTTTGTGAGAAGAAGATTGGCCCAATTACATGGCATATGGATTGGATAGATCTTTCCGTTTTAAAACTACTTTCCAATTTACTTCCATTATAAAATGTGCTTTCTTCTCTTAGTATCCTTTGTTAAACAGTAAACCTAGGTGAGCTCAGGAGTGTGCATGTGTCTTTAGCCATCTGGCAGCAATCTTTGCAACATTGTTTATAGCAATATTATACAAAGTTGCAAAGCAAATTTAATAATCAATGTAAATAGTAAAACTGCATGCTCTGACTGATCAATGAATGATTCATTTGGACTTTACCGTTCCTTTAAAATATTTCAGTTCCATTTGCAGGACCGGATAACCTAAAATTTGTCCGCATGGCAATAAATATCACAACAATCCTCACTGATTGCACCTGGGTATCCCAGTGAGCTGTAGCGCTGTGGAACGCAGTATCTCGCAGATAAAAATTAAATGACAATCTTTTCAGCGCTCTTCGCCAAGGATTTCGTTAAAGACTCTTGCATGAATGGAAACCTTTTGAGAGCTGAGCCATTAAAGGGACAGTAAAGCCAACACTAAACTTCCATGATTCAGATAGAGCATGTGATTTTTAAAATTGTTCCAATTTACTTCTATTATAACATTTGCTTTGCTCTCATGGTATCCTTTGTTAAAAGTAAAGCCAGGTAGGCTGATATGATTTTAGGAGCATGCCTGTGTCTTTAGCAGTCTATGGCAGCAGTGTTTGGAACTTTGTGCAACATTGCTGGAAATTTGTTTTAAATGTCATGTTCTATCCAGTCCATTTACTGTGAGTTTAAGGTTACAAAACATTTAAGTTGCTTATTAAAGTGACAGTATCAGTCATTTTTCTCACCTGCTACTTGCTTGCTATAATCTTTTTTCACAAATTAAATTGCACTGTTGAAATGGTGCTGTATATTTCTATTTGTGTGACATGACACAAAACCCAAAATTGTTCTTTCATGCTTTAGATAGATCATACGATTTTAAACAACTTTCTAATTTACGTCTATTATCTTGCTTCATTCTTTTGGTATCCTTGTTGAAAGAGCAGTGATGCCCTACTGGGAGCTAACTGAAAGCCAATGACAAGAGGTGTATGTGTGCAGCCAATAATCAGCAGCTTTTGAGCCTACCTAGGTATACTTTTCAACAAAGGATACAAACAGAACTAAACTAATTTCTCTGCATCTCATGGTAACAAACGTTGAGTTAAAGGGACAGTCTACACCCGAATTTGTATTGTTTTAAAAGATAGATAATCCCTTTATTACCCATTTCCCAGTTTTGCATAACCAACACAGTTATAATAATATACTTTTAACCTCTGTGATTATCTTGTATCTAAGCCTCTGCAAACTGCCCCTTTTTTCAGTTCTTTTGACAGACTTGCAGTCTAGCCAATCAGTGCCTGCTCCCAGATAACTTCTCGTGCACGAGCACAGTGTTATCTATATGAAATACGTGAACTAACACCCTCTAGTGGTGAAAAACTGTTAAAATGCAATCTGAAAGAGGTGGGCTTCAAGGTCTAAGAAATTAGCATATGAACCTCCTAGGTTAAGCTTTCAACTAAGAATACCAAAAGAACAAAGCAAAATTGGTGATAAAAGTAAATTGGAAAATTGTTTAAAATTACATGCTCTATCTGAATCATCAAAGTTTATTTTGGCCTAGACTGTCCCTTTAACCAATTTGCATGTGTAATGTAAATCTCTAACTATACATTCACCATAATGCCATGTCAACTTTTATCGAAAAAATTTAACAACCATAACAGGAATTCTATATTGAAAGTCCCATTACATGGAAAGTAAGGCTAGTGTACGGTTTTTACCTCCCTGTCACCTAGATTACGAGTTTGAGCGCTATAGGGAAAGTAAAGAACGCAACAAAAGTTGCGTTATTTAACCCCCTATAGCGCTGCCATTACAAGTTTTAAAAAACCCGGCTTGTGCATGCGATATGGCTGCGTTGAGCTCCATACCGCACACAAAAGCAGCAGTGTTTTGACGTGCTCGTGCAAGCTTTCCCCATAGACATCAACGGGGAGAGCCGGCAAAAAAAAGTCTAACCCTTGTGATCGCGGAAACAAAAGCTCCGTAACGCAGCCCCATTGATGTCTATGGGGAAAAAGAAAATACAGTTTAAACCTAACAGTTATTAACCCCTAATCTGCTGCTCCCGATATCGCCGCCACTATAGTACAGTTATTAACCCCTATTCTGCTACACCCCAATATCGCCGCAACTATATTAAAGTTATTAACCCCTATTCCGCCGCTCCCCAACATCGCCGCAACTAAATAAAGTTATTAACCCCTAAACCTCTGGCCTCCCACATCACTACCACTAAATAAACCTATTAACCCCTAAATCGACAGCCCCCCACATCGCAAAAACCTAAATTAAACTATATTAACCCCTAAACCTAACTTTAACATAATTAAAATATAGCTAAATTAAAATTAAAATTATTAACTAAATAAACCTATTAACCCCTAAACCGCCAGCCCCAACAACCTAAATTAAACTATTAACCCCTACACCTACCCCTAAACCTAACCCTAACACCCCCTAACTTTAACATAATTAAAATAGAGCTAAATAAAATTTACAATTATTAACTAAATAATACCTATTTAAAACTAAATACATACTTACCTGTAAAATAAAACCTAAGCTAGCTGCAATATAACTAATAGTTATGATGTAGCTAGCTTAGGTTTTATTTTTATTTCACAGGTAAGTTTGTATTTATTTTAACTAGGTAGACTAGTTAGTAAATAGTTATTAACTATTTACTAATAACTACCTAGCTAAAATAAATACAAACTTACCTGTGAAATAAAATCTAACCTGCCTTACACAAAAACCTACCATTACAAAAAAAACAAAAAACGAAATTATTAAAAAAAATTAAAGATTATTCCTATTCTAATACCCTTATTTTAAAAAACACCCCAAAATAAAAAAGCCTAATCTAGAAAAAACTACTAAGGGCCCTTAAAAGGGCATTTTGTAGGGCATTGCCCTGAGATAAACAGCTCTTTTGCTCCAAAAAAAATACAACCCCCCCTAACACTATACAAACCCCCATCCCCCAAACTACCAAGGGCCCTTAAAAGGGCCTTTTGTAGGGCATTGCCCTAAGTTAAACATCTGTTTTGCTAGAAGAAAAAAAACACCCCCTAAAAATATACATTACACAAAATAAAAATTTTTGTTATTGGCATTGGCCTAAAGATATCAGCTCTTTTTGTGAAAGAAAATTACAAAGACCCACTAACATTACAACCCCCCCAAGCCACAAAATAAAAAAATATATCTAAAAACCTAAGCTACCCATTGCCCTGAAAAGGGCATTTGTATGGGCATTGCCCTTAAAAGGGCATTTAGCTCTTTTACGTCTCCCAGACCCTTAATTTAAAAAAAAACCCACCCAAAAAAAACCTAAAAAAGCCTAACACTAACCCCCTGACGATCCACTTACAGTTTTTGAAGTCCCGCTTGAACGATCTATTGGCTGTTCAAATCAGCCTATAGGATTTTAGCAGCTCGAATTAGCCAATATCCTATTGGCCGATTCAATTTTTTCAGCCAATAGGAATGCAAGGGACACCATCTTGGATCGTGTACCTTGTATTGAAGATTCAGTGTACGGTAGCGACCGTATGAAGAGGATGCTCCGCGTCAGATGTCTTCAGGATGGACCCGCTCTGCGCCTCCGTGATCAAGATAGAAGATTCCGCCTGGATGAAGATTGAAGAGGCCGTCTGGATGAAGACTTCTCGCCGCCTGGATCAGGACTTCAACTCCGGGATGAAGATCGTTCAAGTTGGACTTCAAAAACTAAGTGGATCGTCAGAGGGTTAGTGTTAGGCTTTTGAAAAAAATGTTTGGGTGTGTTTTTAGTTTAGTTTAGGGTCTGGGCAGTAAAAGAGCTAAATGCCCTTTTAAGGGCAATGCCCATACAAATGCCCTTTTAAGGGCAATGGGTAGCTTAGGTTTTTTTAGAATTAGGTTTTTTATTTTGGGGGGTTTGTTGGGTGGTGGGGTCTTTGTGGGGTTTTTTTTACAGGTAAAAGAGCTGTTATATTTGGGGCAATGCCCCACAAAAGGCTCTTTTAAGGGACATTGGTAGTTTATTGTAGGCTAGGGTTTTTTTGTTTTTTTTTGGGTGGGCTTTTTTATTTTGATAGGGCTATTAGATTAGATGTAATTCTTTTTATTTTGGATAATTTCGTTTGTTATTTTCCGTAACTTAGTATTTTTTTGTTTTTGTATTTAGATACTTTGTAATTTTTAGAGGAGTGTTATGATTTTTTTAATGTGTAGTTTAGTTTAATTTAATTGGTAGTTAGTTTAATTATTATATTAGTTTAATTGTTAGTTTAAACTTAGTTTTTTTTAATTTGACAGGTAAGTTTTTATTTAATATAAGATAGGGAAATTGTAAATTTAATATAAAGTTAGGGGGTTGTTAGGTTTAAGGGTTACTAGTTTAAATTAGTTTATTGCGATGTGGGGGGCTTTTGGTTTAGGGGTTAATAGTTTAGTCTAGTATATTTCGTTGTGGGGGGCTTGCGGTTTAGGGGTTAATAGGTTTATTATAGTGGCTTGCGGTGTAAGGCTTAATAACTTTAGTATAGTGGGGGCGATGTGGGCGGACGGCAGATTAGGGGTTAATAATATTTAAATAGTGTTTGTGATGCGGGAGGGCAGCGGTTTAGGGGTTAACTTTAGTATAGTGGTGAGGATGTCAGGGAGCGGCGGAATAGGGGTTAATATTTTTTTAAAGTGGCTGCGATATCGGAGCGGCAGATTAGGGGTTAATAAATTTATTATAGTATTTGTAATGCGGGAGGGCCTCGGTTTAGGGGTTAATAGGTAGTTTATGGGTGTTAGTGTACTTTTTAACACTTTAGTTATGAATTTTATGTTACAGCTTTGTAAAGTAAAACTCATAACTACTGACTTTAGATTGCGTTTCAGATCTTGTCATTTTAGGCTGCAACGCTTGCTTTTTAGCCATAACGCAAAACTTGTAATACCGGCGCTATGGGAATCCCATGAAAAAACGTCATTTTTAGGAATGCGGTACTGACGTTGCTTGCGGTACACCTATACCGACAAGACTTGTAATGGCTGAGTTAGGGAAAATGAGGCGTTATGGGCCACAAAGCTGCTATTTGACTCATAACGCAAAACTTGTAATCTAGGTGAAAGTTTGTAAATATACTAGTCATTACAGAGCAGGTATTTTTATATTAGAAATAATGGCGCAACCATTAACACTTCTGATGGGTGAAAACGAAGTCCAGTATCTGATAGTAATCTGGAGAAATAAAACAAATTACTGACCTGTAGCCCTTAATAGCAGGATTGGCTGTAGCAGTGCAGGTGAATCGAACACGTTCCCCCTCCTGCACAGTTTGCGGATGAATAGACAGAGTAACAGTTGGGGGATCTGAGGAGAAAAGAATACAGTTGGATAAAGAGAAAAAATAACAGAAGAGGTATACACAAAAAAACATAGGAAGAAAGCAAAACTGAATAAATAACAGACGCCAAAGATGAAGGGAAGAAAAAAATCAAATAATGTTCAAAATTTTCTTTAAAAATTAAATTGAATACATTTCAGCCATTTTTGCATAACATGTTATCAAGTAATAACATTACATACATTTCTAACAAAAATGGTGAAAGAAAAAACACTGTATGATATATGAAGGTTTTAAATCAGCACGATCAATTTCTAAGTCTCTTGGACATAAGAAAAGAATCCATGATTGTTTTCAATTGTTCTCAGCTTTCAAGTGTTTTTCCTTCTTAAATTTTCAAAACAAGACAATTTATGTATTATCTGGTGTTCTACAAAATTTATGTCAGACAGCAAAGACCTTATGACTGGTTATTCTTTATTTTTTTAAATCTTACGAAAAACAGAATTTATGTTTACCTGATAAATTTCTTTCTCCAACGGTGTGTCCGGTCCATGGCTTCATCCTTACTTGTGGGATATTTTCTTCCCCTACAGGAAATGGCAAAGAGAGCACCCAGCAAGAGCTGTCCATATAGCTCCCCCTCTGGCTCCGCCCCCCAGTCATTCGACCGACGGTTAGGAGAAAAAGGAGAAACTATAGGGTGCCGTGGTGACTGTAGTGTATAAAGAAAGACATTTTTCAAACCTGGTTAAAAACCAGGGCGGGCCGTGGACCGGACACACCGTTGGAGAAAGAAATTTATCAGGTAAACATAAATTCTGTTTTCTCCAACATTGGTGTGTCCGGTCCACGGCTTCATCCTTACTTGTGGGAACCAATACCAAAGCTTTAGGACACGGATGAAGGGAGGGAGCAAACCAGGTTACCTAAACGGAAGGCACCACGGCTTGCAAAACCTTTCTCCCAAAAATAGCCTCCAAAGAAGCATAAGTATCGAATTTGTAAAATTTGGCAAAAGTATGCAGAGAAGACCAAGTCGCTGCCTTACAGATCTGATCAACAGAAGCCTCGTTCTTGAAAGCCCATGTGGAAGCCACAGCTCTAGTAGAATGAGCTGTAATTCGTTCAGGAGGCTGCCGTCCGGCAGTCTCATAAGCCAATCGGATGATGCTTTTCAGCCAAAAAGAAAGAGAGGTAGCAGTAGCTTTCTGCCCTCTCCTCTTACCAGAATACACAACAAACAAAGATGATGTCTGTCTGAAATCCTTTGTTGCTTCTAAACTTTAAAGAACGGACCACATCTAGATTGTGTAACAAGCGTTCCTTCTTTGAAACTGGATTCGGACACAGAGAAGGAACAACAATTTCCTGGTTAATATTCCTGTTGGAAACGACCTTTGGAAGAAAACCAGGCTTGGTACGTAAAACTACCTTATCTGTATGGAATACCAGATAGGGAGAAGTACACTGCAAAGCAGATAATTCAGAACCTCTTCTAGCAGAAGAAATAGCAACCAAAAACAGAACTTTCCAAGATAGTAACTTAATATCTATGGAATGCATGGGTTCAAACAGAACCCCCTGAAGAACTGAAAGAACTAAATTTAGACTCCAAGGAGGAGTCATGGGTCTGTAAACAGTCTTGATTCTAACTAACGCCTGTACAAATGCCTGTACATCTGGCACTGCTGCCAGACGTTTGTGTAACAAAACAGACAGAGCAGATATCTGTCCTTTTAAGGAACTAGCTGACAAACCTTTATCCAGACCTTCTTGGAGAAAGGAAAGTATCCTAGGAATTTTAATTTTACTCCAAGGGAATCCCTTGGATTCACACCAACAGATATATTTTTGCCATATCTTATGGTAAATCTTCCTAGTTACAGGTTTTCTGGCTTGAACCAGAGTATCTATGACTGTATCTGAAAACCCACGCTTAGATAGAATCAAGCGTTCAATTTCCAAGCAGTCAGTTGGAGAGAGACTAGATTTGGATGTTCGAACGGACCTTGTACTAGAAGATCCTGCCTCAAAGGTAGCTTCCATGGTGGAGCCGATGACATATTCACCAGGTCTGCATACCAAGTCCTGCGTGGCCACGCAGGGGCTATTAGAATCACAGAGGCCTGCTCCTGTTTGATCCTGGCTACAAGCCTGGGAAGGAGTGGAAACGGTGGAAATACATAAGCTAGGTTGAACGACCAAGGCGCCACTAATGCATCCACCAGTGTCGCCTTGTGATCCCTGGATCTGGACCCGTATCGAAGAACCTTTGCGTTCTGGCGAGACGCCATCAGATCCATATCTGGAATGCCCCATAGTTGAGTTAACTGGGCAAAAACCTCCGGGTGGAGTTCCCACTCCCCGGATGAAAAGTCTGACGACTCAAATAATCCGCCTCCCAGTTGTCCACTCCTGGGATGTGAATTGCAGATAGGTGGCAGGAGTGATCCTCCGCCTATTTGATGATCTTGGATACCTCTCTCATCGCTAAGGAACTCTTTGTTCCCCCCTGATGATTGATGTACGCTACAGTCGTCATGTTGTCCGACTGGAGCCTTATGAATTTGGCCTTTGCTAGGTGAGGCCACGCCAGGAGCGCATTGAATATCGCTCTCAGTTCTAAAATGTTTATCGGGAGAAGAGACTCTTCTCGAGACCATAGACCTTGAGCTTTCAGAGAGTCCCAGACCGCACCCCAGCCTAAGAGACTGGCGTCGGTCGTGACAATGACCCATTCTGGTCTGCGGAAACTCATTCCCTGAGACAGGTGATCGTGAGACAACCACCAGCGGAGAGAATCCCTGGTAACCTGGTTTACTTGAATCTGGGGAGACAAGTCTGCATAGTCCCCATTCCACTGATTGAGCATGCACAGTTGTAATGGTCTTAGATGAATTCGAGCAAAAGGAACTATGTCCATTGCTGCAACCATCAATCCTACTACTTCCATGCACTGAGCTATGGAAGGCTGAAGAATAGAGTGAAGAACTTGACAAGCGTTTAGAAGCTTTGACTTTCTGACCTCTGTCAGGAAGATCTTCATTTCTAAAGAATCTATTATTGTTCCCAAAAAGGGAACTCTTGTTGACGGAGACAGGGAACTCTTTTCTACGTTCACCTTCCACCCGTGAGATCTGAGAAAGGCTAGAACAATGTCTGTATGAGCCTTTGCTTTGGAAAGAGACAACGCTTGGATTAGAATGTCGTCTAGGTAAGGTGCTACAGCAATGCCCCTCGGTCGTAGAACCGCTAGAAGGGACCCTAGCACCTTTGTGAAGATTCTGGGAGCAGTGGCTAAACCGAACGGAAGAGCCACAAACTGGTAATGTTTGTCCATGAAGGCGAACCTCAGGAACTGATGATGATCTTTGTGGATAGGAATATGCAGGTAGGCATCCTTTAAGTCCACGGTAGTCATATATTGACCCTCCTGGATTGTTGGTAAAATTGCCCGAATGGTTTCCATTTTGAATGATGGAACTCTGATGAATTTGTTTAGAATTTTTAGATCCAGAATTGGCCTGAAAGTTCCCTCTTTTTTGGGAACTACAAACAGGTTTGAGTAAAAACCCAGACCTTGTTCCTCTGATGGAACTGGGTTTATCACTGAAGATAAGCGAGACATGTGGAACCTTCCCCTTGGAGGAAGTTCCTTGAACTCTAGAAGATACCCCTGAGAGACTATTTCTAGTACCCAGGGATCCTGAACGTCTCTTGCCCAAGCCTGAGCGAAGAGAGAAAGACTGCCCCCTACTAGATCCGGTCCCGGATCGGGGGCTACCCCTTCATGCTGTCTTGGTAGCAGCAGCAGGCTTCTTGGCCTGTTTACCCTTGTTCCAGCCTTGCAATGGTTTCCATGCTGACTTAGGCTGGGAAGAGTTGCCTTCTTGTCTGGAGGCCGCAGCGTTAGGATTCGGTCCGTTCCTGAAATTGCGAAAGGAACGAAAATTAGATTTGTTCTTAGCCTTGAAAGGCCTATCCTGTGGGAGGGCATGTCCCTTTCCACCAGTAATGTCTGAAATAATCTCTTTCAATTCCGGCCCGAAAAGGGTCTTACCCTTGAAAGGAATATTAAGCAATTTATTCTTGGACGACACATCCGCCGACCAGGATTTTAGCCAAAGCGCTCTGCGCGCCACTATTGCAAACCCTGAATTTTTCGCCGCTAACTTAGCCAATTGGAAAGCGGCATCCAAAATAAAGGAATTAGCCAACTTTAGTGCGTGAATTCTGTCCATGACTTCATCATATGGAGTCTCTTTTTGGAGCGAATTTTCTAGTTCCTCGAACCAAAAATACGCTGCCGAGGTGACAGGAATAATGCACGAGATTGGTTAAAGCAGGAAGCCTTGCTGAACAAATATCTTTTTTAGCAATCCTTCCAATTTTTTATCCATAGGATCTTTAAAAGCGCAACTGTCCTCAATAGGAATAGTTGTGCGCTTAGCTAACGTTGACACTGCCCCCTCAACCTTAGGAACCGTTTGCCATGCGTCCCTTCTGGGGTCAACAATGGGGAACATTTTCTTGAATATAGGAGGTGGAACAAAAGGTATACCTGGCTTTTCCCACTCCTTAGTCACTATATCCGCCACCCGCTTGAGTATCGGAAAGGCATCAGCGTGCACTGGGACCTCTAAGAATTTGTCCATCTTGCACAATTTCTCTGGAATTACCAAAGAATCACAGTCATCAAGAGTAGTTAGGACCTCCTTAAGCAGGGCGCGGAGATGTTCTAACTTAAATTTAAATTTTACGACATCAGTGTCTGCCTGCTGAGAAACTTTTCCTGAATCAGAAATTTCCCCCTCAGACAGGCCCTCCCTCACTGCCAATTCAGATTGATGTGAGGGTATAACTGATAAATTGTCCTCAGCGCCAACCTGCTCATCTTCTGTATTTAAAACTGAGCTGTCGCGCTTTCTAGGGTAGGATGGCAGTTTGGATAACAGATTTGCTATTGAATTATCCATTACTGCTGTTAACTGTTGCATAGTAATAAGCATTGGCACGCTAGATGTACTAGGTATCGCCTGCGCGGGCAAAACTGGTGTTGACACAGAAGGAGAGGATGAGGAACTATCCCCACTACCTTCATTAGAAGAATCATCTTGGGCAATCTTATTCAATGTGGCAGTACTGTCCATACTTTGTTTGGACGCTATGACACAATTTGCACAAACATTAATTGGGGGAACCACCTTGGCTTTCATACACACAGAACATAAGCCATCTGAAGGTATAGACATGTTAGACAGAATTTGGCAGGCTAATAATGCAATAAAAACGTTTTTAAAGAAAAGCGTTACTGTCCCTTTAAATAATAAACAGGCACACTTTATTTCTGATATATTGAAAAACAGTGAAGGCAATGTCCGATTTTTACAAAATTTTTACCCCAGAGTCCTAATGCCCTGAAAGTATTGCACACCAAGTTTCAAGACTTTAACCATTAAAATGAGCAAACCGGAGCTATTTGTTCAATTAGACAATTTTAGTACACTACAATCACAGACACAGCCTTGCTGCGGCTTTTTACCTTCCCTGAGAGTTATTCAGCAATGAAATAAACCTTCCAGAGTCCGTTTTAGGATGCCACAGGACCCCTCACATGAAGCTGCATGCACTGCCAAGAAAGTAAACTGCGCAATTGAGGCGCAAAAACGGGGCCTCCTTCCTCTGCATACCAGAGTGAAGGGGCCTTCCTGACTGAAATAGCCGTCTAACTCAATGCCAGGCGATAAAAAAACGTTCCCAAAGTGCTTTTAAGTGCACAAAACACTCTAAATGCCATTAAAATATGAAATAAAACAATCGATTTAGCCCACAATAGTGTCAACCAGTGTATAGCCCATTTGTAAGCCTTAATCTGTTATGAGTCTAAGAAAATGGCTTACTTACCCCTTAAGGGAAAAATGACAGTCTTCTACCATTAACATGTCTTGTTAGAAATATGACTGATCATACCTTGAGCAGAAAAGTCTGCAAACTGTTCCCCCCAACTGAAGTTCTCTGGGCTCAACAGTCCTGCGTGGGAACAGAAATTGATTTTAGTTACTGCTGCTAAAATTATACTCCTCTTTAAACAGAACTCTTAATCCTTTTCTGTTTTAGAGTAAATAGTACAAACCGGCACTATTTTAAAATAACAAACTCTTGATAGAAGAATAAAAAACTACAACTAACACCACATACTCTTTACCATCCCTGTGGAGATGCTACTTGTTCAGAGCGGCAAAGAGAATGACTGGGGGGCGGAGCCAGAGGGGGAGCTATATGGACAGCTCTTGCTGGGTGCTCTCTTTCCATTTCCTGTAGGGGAAGAGAATATCCCACAAGTAAGGATGAAGCCGTGGACCGGACACACCAATGTTGGAGAAATAGTTTTCATTTTTACTTTAGATAAATGTCTTAAAAATAAATAAAGTTAATGTTTGAATATTATGGCAAACCAGGCTTCTCCAATTATAGCCACAAAAAAAAAAAAAAAAACATTTTATCTAGGTTACTTCTCCAAGCTTGAATTCTGTATATGCTGGAACAATGGATTATTTATATTCAATATTATTAACACAATTAATCTTTAAGTAACACAAATGTTTATTTTTAATAGCAAGAAAAAAAAAACTCTTAAAAAAATTCACAACATAACATGCACTTTAAAAAATACAGCTTTTACTCAAATGTATGAATGAATGAATAATTTGTGTGTGTATATTAAAGTGAAGGTAAATTTTGTTGAATGAAAGCCCGTTTTTAAAAAATACTATTAAAAACAGGGGCACTTTCATTCATCAAAGTTTACAAAGCAGCCGTTTTGTTAAAAAAATTACCTTTTCTTCTTTTCACAGCTAGAGCAGCTTCCCCCACCTAGAGATCCTCTATTCACACGTCAGCAATGACTAATCCTGCTTCCTCCAATCACAGCATTCCCCCCAGGGTAGTCATTACCTGAGGCCATGCTGTGATTGGAGGAAGCAGCAGGATAAACGTGCCCCTGTTTTTAATAATAGTTTTAAAAAACGGGCTTTCATTCACCAAAGTTTACCTTCACTTTAAGAAAGAGGTAGACAGATTGTTGATAGATATTAAAGACAGGAAAAGACAAATTTCTTATATTTCTTATTTATTTATTTCATACAAATAAAAGTCTACACTCACAGGTCTTTTCACATTTATTTCCTTTCGTCAAAAGTTTTGTTTCCTAAAACAAACCTGAATATTGTGTGCGTGTATGTATATATATATATATATATATATATATATATATATATATATATATATATATACACATATATATATACAGTATATATATATATACACACATACATACATATACATACACATACACAACATATATATACACATATATATGTGTGTGTGTGCATGTATGATATAAATGAAGACATAAACTTTCTATTTAATAACATCATAAGCTAGAATAGTAAATACTAGCAAAACAAGTAGAAACTCCTTGTGAAGGTAAAATTATAACTATCCTTTTGTATGTGCAAATAATAAATAGCTGAGAGTATCTTAAATCACTACCAGAGCGATGTATTGTCTTTTCTTTCCTCATCTGAATTCACTTGGCGTTTAATGCGCTGAATTTAAAACAAGTGTAGGTTAGATAAATGCTATTAACTAAATTGTCTTTTAAGTCGCACAGTCTATGCAAATAAGGACTTATACGCACAACTGCCTTTACACATTAGAGCTGAAATGTTTCTCTGTTTTAGTAGGAGAGAAGGAAACTGAAAAACAAATGCCTATACAGATACAAATGAAAGAGACAAAACAAATACAGAAGAACACAAGACAGCAGAGAGAAAGAGGGAGAGATACACAGAAATAAGGTAAAGCAAGAAAATATGTAGAAAATAACAAATAAAAGGTAATACGTAATGAGTTATAAATGGGAAAAAGAAAAAATAGGCTAGTAGCACTAATTTATTGCACGCCCGCAAACAGGCAAATTTGCCCATTTGCGGGCGTGAGATAAATAACCAGCCATTACAAATTACTGGTTATTGCTACAGCAAGCTTGTAGTAGCATTTAGCGGTTATAAAATTAACCAGAGATCAGATCTATGGTTAATTTTATAAATGTGCCCCAAATGCCCCCAAAATACAGTGTTGTGTATTTTATTAAAACAATAAAAATGGTAGTATTTGTATTTTTTCCATAAAAATAACTGCACTAGGCAGTATTTTGGGGCTAAAGTTGGCGAGAGTGGGGTGTTGGAAAAGAAACGGCACTGAAACGTGCTTTACATTGCGGTCTATAGGAGCTGTGTGTTCCCAGTAAATATATACAGTATGTACTGTATATGCTTATATATATATATATGTTAATATGTGTAAATATGTGTATATACAAATCATATATATATATAATAATATATAATCATATATATTTACATTTTGCTGCAATTGCTGCGTGACTTACCCCCTTCACTGTGCTAGTTCTCATGCCGTCTCTGATGATATGAGAACAATGCTCCCATTGGAGCCTATGGAAGTGCGCTTTCATGAGCGTAATGCGAACGTGAGCCCGCTTTGCTGTCAACTTGTGATACTAGCGCACATTAGCGTGCACTGGTATTAGTCAGTGGAGCGAAAGCATTATTTAGCGCTTCACTTGTAATCTGGTCCAATATTGACAGATGAAAAATAAATTAAGAATACATAAGAAAGAGAGAAATATATTATTTATATTATATATACAAGACTCCTTGTTCTTCTTTACCGGACAGATAGGTCAGCATGCTAAGGCACTGTGGCTGAACTCTGTAGCAACCCAAGGGTTGCAGGTTTGATCCCCGGCAAGGTCCACTCAGCCTTTCATCCTTCCGAGGTTGATAAAATGAGCAGTGTCTTGAGACCCTTACGGGTGATTAGCCGTAGGAACATCAACAGTGCTTCACTGTTGCCTGCTAACACTTTTGAACCTCTCTCCAGCCCTTCGGTGAACAAACTGCCTTCTGCTACAGCCAAATATTTCAAATTGACTCATCAGTGCAGAGCACTTGCTGCCATTTTCCTGCACCCCAGTTCCTGTGTTTTTGTGCATAACTGAGTGCTTGGCCTTGTTTTTACGTCGGATGTATGGCTTTTTGGCCGCAAGTCTTTCATGAAGATCTCTTTTGATCAGACTTCTCCGGACAGTAGATGGTTATACCAGGGTTTCTGTCAATTCCAAACTGATAGCACTGCTGGTCATCTTTTGATTGTGAAGGTAAGTATGATGTGTCGTTCCATCTGCTGCACTAACATTGCTTGGCCATCTACGGTTCTCAATGTCTCATTTCTTTGTTCTTTTTCAGAAGAGCTTGGATAGGACATCTGGAAACTCCTGTCTGCATTGGAATTTCTGCCCATGAGAAACCTTGCTGATGCAGTATAACTACCATGTGTGTTGTTGCTGTGCTCAGTCTTGCCATGGTGTATGACTTTTGACATTAAATTGCTTCAGCAATCTCACCTTGTAAGCAGACTTTTGCTGTTCCTAAGCCAGTTTTATTCCTCATTCACAGCTGCTTCTGTTTTAGTTAATGATTGTGTTTCAACCTACATATTAATTTGATAATCATTAGCACCGGTTTGGAATGTAACACCTGTTTGGTGGCTACATTTAGCCACCAATCAGGCTAGCACTACCCAGGTGCTGTACCAAAAACGGGCCGGCTCCTAATCTTACATTCCTGCTTTTCAAATAAAGATATCAAGAGATCGAAAAAAAAATAATAAATTAGAGAATTGCTTAAAATTGCATGCTCTATCTGAATCATGAAAGAAAAAAAAAATAGATTTTGTGTCCCTTTAAGTTAGTTTAGTTTAGTGTCTTCCAGTCTGCTTGCCCTTAAGGGATGTTCAGGTCATACTGTGAAGCTACAGCAGTTATGGTGATCAGATAGTTGGCACCACCTTCTTCCACAAAGGTGCAGAAACTGGTTATATACACCCCCCCCCCCCCCGCATATTATATTTGTAAACCTTGACTTATGTGGCAATTTCTGTGTTTGCCCATTTAAGTACCATAATGTTAACAAATAACACCAGTTTGTTAAGTGAATGTTTCGTCTAATGCTAAAGTGATAATAAAGTCAAAATTAAACTTTCATGATTCAGATAGGGCATGTAATTTTAAACAACTTTCTAATTTACTTTTATCATATTTGCTTTGTTCTCTTGGTATTCTTAGTTGAAAGCTAAACCTAGGTAGGCTATATGCTAATTTCTAAGCCCTTGAAGGCCGCCTCTTAGATGAATGCATTTGACAGTTGTTCACAGCTAGAGGGCGTTAGTTCATGTGTTTCATATAGATAACATTGTGCTCACGCACGTTAAGTTATTTAAGAGTCAGCACTAATTGCCTGAAATGCAAGTCTGTCAAAAGATCTGCGATAAGGAGGCAATCAGCAGAAGCTTAGATACAAGGTAATCACAGAGGTAAAAAGTATATTTCTATACCAGTATTGGTTATGCAAAACTGGGAAATGGTAAATTAAGGAATTATCTATCTTTTTAAACAATAACATTTTTGGTGTTTACTATCCCTTTAATAAAGATATCAGACAGCAAAACATCATGTTTGTTTTTCTGTTTCAAGTGCTCTTTAATAAATGCTAGGTTTTAGGTATATTTGAAGAATCAAGAGAATACAAATAAGTCAAATGCTGGAACCCAGCGCTGGACTATATTGAACATGCATTAAAATAACATTATATGCCCTCAATAACTGGTGAACATCACCTCTCAAATAACTTGCCATCCTATTTAGGGGCAGATTACGAGCCCAGAGACAGAACTTTTTTTCACTTTCTGCAATAAGATTTTTTTAGTGAAAATTTTTCTGCAGGTCATTTTTAAATAAAATTGTAAATTTGTCAGTTACACTAAAGCAAGAGATCAACTGCAATGTGTTGGTTAACTGTAGAATAAAGCAATATTTAAAGTTGTATAATCTAGTGCAGTAGTTGAAAATTGCATTGCAAATTAGCTGCAGACAAAAAAGTAATTGTAAAATGTCTCTTGAATTAATTTGTTTCCTTTTCTCTTAGTCTAACATAGAAATGTAGTAATAAAAAGGTGCATTGCTCATACGAACATCTTACATTCAGAAAAAAACAGCTTTGCAGACATTGAAAAGCTAGGGAACGAGCTTGCAAAAATCTCAGAGCCAGACAACAATCAATGCACTGCTGCTTTGCAGCACTACTGTATATTTGATTGTTGTCTTCAAACAGCACTTTGCTCTGGATGCACTGTTAAGGAAAACATATACAATGCAGCCAGAGAACAGCAATGTTTAAAAAGAACAGCCTAATGTGGAGCAGCACTGAAAAGTTAATGTGCTAACAGTTCCTGTTCTTTCTGCCGACATGCTGCATTTTCTGCGATGACATCTCAGATCACTCTATGTTCTGCCTTGGGGATTACGAGTGGAGCACTAACCATTACAAGCGAGCGATAAAGGCTTTATTGTGAGTGTTTGCGCTCATTGGATTTATTGAGCGCAATAGCGATTTACACTAGAATGATTACTGCATCCTCAGAGCTCTGGTTAACCGTTTTGCAAAACACATAAAAAATACTTTACAAAGTACAGTTACACTAATAATAGCACCAGCTAATAAAGAAACAAAAGGCAGGCTTTTACATAAACATACAAGCGCTTTAACATAGACATACAGATACATTCATGTACATGTCTAAAGATCGATATGTATGTGTTTGTACATATGTATTTTTGTATTGTGTGTGTATATAGGTATTTACAGACATATAAACACATAAATAGCTATATACACATATATAGACATTTATAAGTGCATTGGAGCCCTTTGCAGTCACCTGTAAAAGCATATTTATGCAATATTCATATTTAATACAGTGTTTAACTATTTAACATTCCAATGTTCCGCACATAGGGGAATATGTTCTTAGTATTTAGTATATAGTTATAAATATATATTTGTGCAAAAAATCAGTTATATGTAGAAATATTTATTTATGAATAAATAGAACATATTCTGTTATGTTAAAAACATTGGATTGTGAAATATTCATATTTTCATGTTGGGTTAGAGCACGTGAGAATATATGACTAGGTTTGAGGGCGAGTTGGGGGTTTTCTTTCAACTTTTTTGCTCCATTAACTTCTATAGAGGTAATACGTGGGCACGAACGCAATATTCTAACTTTCGGCTTTTTGTGTTAGTCGGGTTAGCGCGGGAGTGAAATCAATTTACGTTTAAACACTAATAATAAGGGCACAACCCGACGAGCACAAAAAGCTTACTTTTAGCCCAGTTAACACTTGAGCAGGAGCTTTAAATATCGATCAACTTGTAATCCGACCCTTATTCTACTGTCTCAATGTTCTGAACACAACTAAAATGAACATCAAGTAAAAGATTTGAAAAAGATGGTAAATACACATATCTGTATACACAGACAGCCACTTTGTAAGAGCAGTACTTGTGCACCTGCTCACTATAGATATGTGCAGGACTTTTAGCACTAGCTGATAATCACCAACAGCAAAAAACTGAGAGAATCAATGAGACAGCCCAGAGATAATCAGTCAAAAAGAGGGGGAAGAACGCTCTAGATAGACGGTTCTGCAGTACGCTGTGTTCTCTGTGAGAGTTATAACCCGCTGTGTGAACAGACACTCAGCATTTTTACTGCTATACAAATTAAAGGTACATTCCCACAGAGCCAGACAGAAATTCACACTATTGTAATAAGCATAACAGCCTAATTAGTTTTCTTTAATCAAACACAGCAATCCTAACGGCGGACACTTTGTTGTTTTTATTATATTAATAATTAACATCATATTGTATTTTTATTATACTGAAAAGGAATTTATGTCAAACTTCTTAGCTGGGTCCTAAATTTAAAAAAAATATATAAACACTGACAATCTAATATGCTCTATTATTAGAATGCTAATAAAGATTTCCCTGCAGTACTCTACAGTTCTAAACTTAAAGGGAGATTCTAATGCAAAAATCAAATCCTCTAATCTGTTATAGCTTTTCCCCCCCCGATAATGTTTTTTTTAACTACGTGTTTAGCCGATGAGCAGGATGCAGCCAGCAATTAGCAGGTACATGCACTCATAATTGAGTCACTGGACATGTCCTGTTAAAAGCAAATTCTGTCTTTAAATGCTTAAACAAATAGGGATACATCTGTATTTTCATACCAATATGTATGCACAGAAACACTTTGGGCCAGATAACGAGATACGATCGATCGATGTCGGGTTTATCACGAGTGTCTGTGTGCATCAGATGTAGCGCGTGTATTACTAGTTGAAAGTAAATGTAATCGCTTGAGCGCAATTGAAATGAAAAGACCTCAGGTCAGAGTGACCTCTGAGCTCTAGTTAAATATTAAAGGGACACTGAACCCAAAGTTTTTCTATTGTGATTAAGATAGAGCATGCAATTTTAAGAAAGTTTCTAATTTACTTCTATTATCAAATTATTTTCATTCTCTTGGTATCTTTATTTGAAATGCAAGAAAGTAAGTTTAGATGCCGGCCCATTTTTGGTGAACACACTGTGTTGTTCTTGCTGATTGGTGGGTAAATTCACCTACCAATAAACAAGTGCTTTCCATGGTTCTGATCTAAAAAAAAATAGCTTAGATGCCTTCTTTTCAAATAAAGAAAGCAAGAGAACTAAGAAAAATTGATAATAGGAGTAAATTAGAAAGTTGTTTAAAATTGCATGCTCTATCTGAATCACAAAAGAAAAAAATGTGGTTTCAGTGTCCCTTTAAGCGAAACACAGAAGTGTCACAAAACACATCAAAATATATTACAAAGTACAGTAACACTAATAAAAACTATTTAAAAATTATAAAGGCTCATAGATTGGAGGTCTCAGGTATTGTAAAATAAAAGCAGCCAAAGAGATTTAACATAGAGATACATACATTATATATATATATATACATACACACATATACATATGTGTCTATATGTGTGTGTATGCATATGTATTTATGTATGAGTATATATGTCTGTAAATACATACATACATATATATATATATATACACATATAAATATACACATACATTTATACATATGTACACATATAGACATACATATAAATGCATTGGAGCCCTTTGCAGTTAATTAAATAAAACATGTAAAAGCATATTTATGCAATATTTATATTTTCATGTTGGGTTTGCGCATATGAGAATATATTGAAAATAAAATAGAAGCACCGTATAGAGCACTCACCTATACAAAATATACAAAAGGATAGGGAAAAAATTAAACTATAAATAAAAATGAACTTTTATTGGTATATATATTCTGCAAACCACGGATGTAACAACAAGACAAACACTCATACAAATTGTTAAAAGAAAATAAACTATCAGGCCTGTGTGAGGCTGCTAAATGACAGGCAATAAGTATGAGATACTAAGCGGTTAATTACTGGTATAGGAAGGGAAGTAGTGTACTCCCAGTGAAGGAACAGGGTGTTAGATATGCACTTATTTTACATATTAGGCAGGGACATGGTCCCAATAAACTCTAATCTAAACACCAATACTAACACCAAACAGTACCCATAAGTAACACCAAACAGTAATTACTCCGTAAATTAGCTAAGAATGTTTGTGGAACCAATTTCACACAAAACTACTAGCAACTCACATCAGGTAGCGGTCGCTAGATGCGCATTTCGCCGTAACTTTAAAAAAAAAAAAAAAGTAAAAATGTCCACACCCCTGAGCTTACTTCTTGTGGTATAAGTGCACGAGGTGGAGCGATAAATACCGCTCCACTTGTAATCTGGTCCTTTATAAGCAAATAAAATATGAACACAAAACCACATGTGCATAAAATATATTCACAGATCCAAGTCTATTATAAATACAAACAAACCAATATGTAATCCCAACAGTGGGCTTGGTCTCTTTCTCCCTACCTCATTTTATTTTCAAAGCTGTTCTTTCAACAGTTACAGGTTTGTAAAAAAACAAAAACATAAAAATTAAATCTAACTCTATATGGTAACGCCCCCCCAAACAAACAGGAAATATTGTCAGCCAATCAGAAGAGTATGAGGATAAATGGAAAACCAAAGAGAGGCTGGCAAGGCAGATAATTAAAGGGATAAGAAAGTCAAAATTAAACTTGCATGATTCAGATAGAGCATGTAATTGTAAGACACTTTTAAATTCACTTCTATTTTCAAATGTGCTTTGTTCTCTTGATATCCCTTGTTGAAAAAAAATACGCACATATCCTACACTACTGCTGATTGGTGCCTGCACACATTTGTCTCTTGTGATTGGCTGACTAGATGTGTTTATCTTGCTGCCAGTAGTGCAATGCTGTTCCTTCAGCAAAGGATAACAAGAGAACGAAGCAAATTTGATAATGGAAATAAATTGTAAAGTTGTTTTAAATTGTATGCTCTATCTGTCCCTTTAAGTATATGAAATCTGTAATAGAAGGGAAGATATTCCAAACAAAAATATTGACAGAAGTCACAGAACCTTCTTCAGATGGATTACAGAATGTGATCACACTAACATAACACAGGCATGGAACCCTGGCAATATTAATAATAACTAAACTGAATTGGATAGAACTAAAAGTATTTTTTTTTTTTTTTTTTTTTTTTTTTTTAAGTAGAATGCAACGTTATTGTGGACTATCTACATTTGACTTGACAAAAAAAAAAAAAACAACTTAAACTGTCCTGTTTTTTATCATCAAAAATATGATTGTTTTTACTGCTACTTCTTTATAATCTGAGGCCATCAGGGTTATTAAAGGGATACTAAACCCAAATATTTTCTATTGTGATTCGTATAGAGCATGCAATTTTAAGCAACTTTCTGATTTACTCCTATTATAATTTTTTTCTTCATTCTCATGGTATCTTTATTTAAAAAAGCAAGAATGTAAGCTGAGCAGCTGGCCCATTTTTGGTTCAGAACCCTGGATAGAGTTTGCTAATTGGTGGCTACATTTAGACACCAATCAGCAAGCGGAACCCAGGTGCTGAACCAAAAATGGGCTGGCTCCTAAGCTTACATTTATGCTTTTCAAATAAAGATTCCAAGAAAATGAAGAAAAAATGATAATAGGAGCAAATTAGAAAGTTGCTTAAGATTGCATGCTCTATCTGAATTATAAAAGAAAGAAATTGGGTTTAGTATTATAAACTAGATAAGTAAAAAGTGCATTTTCCTTATGCAGTATTGCCACTAATTGTACCAAACATGTTCAAAGCTCATAACTTGGTGATCAGATATATTTAAATAAAACAAGCTCCAAAAAACAAGACTTCTATCTATCCCTAAAAAATAATAATCCCAATTATGAACCCATCAATTAGAAGTTCATATTAAACCTCATTGGAACTCTGAAGCTTTCTATTGAGGGTTCACATTCTTATCTGAGCAATTGTATCTTTATTACCTACACCAATATATTCCCTGGATACATGATCATAAATATAATTTATTATTGTGAATCCAGAGAGCACACACAAGGGGGGGGCACTCTACTTCCAGCTCCAAATCCTTTACCTTATGGTTTGGAAACTATGTATGCCAGTCAATCTATTTAATATGCACAGTTATTTAGACAAATTAGATTTTTTTTTACTATAACGATCTTGCAAACAATAATCCCCAAACAGGAAGGGGGAGAAAGAGTGAGAGAGAGTAAGGGAGGGGGAGAGTGAGAGAGAGAGAGAGAGAGAGAGAGAGAGAGAGAGAGTGAAATATAGAGAGTGTGAGAGTGAGAGTATTTGTCTGTTGGACAAACTTACGGTGTACATTTAGTCTGACAGATGTTTCCTTCCCAGATGGAATGGCTTCATTGGAAGTCCTACATGTGAACACTCGTCCAATATCCTGATCAGTTGGAACAATCAACAGAAAGCTAACGGTGGTTTCCCACTTTTCGTCAGTTAATTTTTCCTGAAACAGAAAACCAGTATGAGACAGATCTCATTTACAAGCCTATTTCATTTACAATAATAGAGGAACTCTCACCTCTATGCATTTAGTCTCTGAATTTTCATGTTAAGGGGGAATTAAATAAATATAAAAATATATTTTATATATTTAAAATGATGTATTTTAAATGGTAGTGAAACACATTTTTTTATGATTCAGACAGAACATTTTTCCATTTTACTTCTATTATCAATTTTGGTTCATTCTCTTGGTATCCTTTGTTGAAGGAGCAGCAGTGCACTACTGGGAGCTAGCTGAATACATAGGTTAGCCAATGACAAGTTTTCTGTACTGGAGATTTTAAGTTTGTAATTTCTTATCCAAACTTGTATTGCTTTGGTTT